>NW_009930931.1:0-36230 GCF_000696875.1 Nestor notabilis
TATAATTATTACTATATAGTATATATGACATAATATATATAGCCTAAGTAAGAAAAAGTCAAACTGTTGAAATCCAAGGAATACATCTAAAAAAATAAATTACAGTCAAATACACGTGTTTTCAAAGTGCTCCATGTACTGCCTTCTACAAATCTGGAGATGTGGAGGGGAGTTTTTATAAAGTGTATAAATGAGGAACTTCCTTCCAGGAATTAATTATTAGGAGTATGTATTTAGAGATACTTGAAATTAAACTGAGAATAGAAAAGCATACCAAATACATGTTCTTATAGCCACTTTTTAAAAAAGAAATAAAAATATCTGGCACTGACTGAAAACCAATGCCTGCATACACAGATCTAGGACAGAGAACATACAGATATCCTACGCTCCACATATAGTTAGATACGTTTGAAGCAATGGATCACTTATATTCAAGGTAAGATAGAAGAGAACAAATAGACCCCTCATTCCTTCATAGAACTTAATTTTCACCATTGAAATTAATTTTTTAGAACTATTCAGGATTAAAGAGAGGTCAATAAACCAATTACTTTGGGCAACAGTGCAAAGTAAGTACTAGTAAAGTAATTAATGCCCGTTTCATTGTTTCCACATCATGGAGTGTTAATAAATTGGGCTTTTGTCACTATCCAGTATTTTCTTTACAAAAAATTTCTTCATTCCAATCCATCTTTTTTATGGCTCCTTGTTAAAACTTTAAAATACCAGACTAATTAGATTTGCATTTCCACTGTTAAGTCACAAGCTCCATTTTCATCTCTGTTCAGACTCTCTGTTTTCTGATATTCCTAATGAGGCAATACTTTTATTTAAAGGGTGTGATCCTTTAAAGAATTTCTAGTGCCTTATTAGTTATGTGAAGAGGATCTTTCAGGAGTTCCCACGTATATCGCTTAAGCACAGCACAGCAGCACACACATTAGTGATGAAGACCATTAAATCCAAGACCTCCTGTAACCTGGAGTTCATCTTTTTACAGGATCAGCCTGTTTGTAACTGCAGGACTCTAATTATTCCCTTCCCTCATATGATATTTTGATTTATTTCATGCATTTGAAATGTGTTCACTGCACCATGGTACTAGTTAAACATCTTATTCACCTCCAGGAAAGGTGAAGAGAAAAAGCAGGACTGGGCAGTATCATAACCTATGAAGACTGCTGGGCAGAAAAGAGTGCTTTCCTGTATTTCACCTGAGCTCAGTACCTTCCAAGGGAACCACCAATAACCACCTCCAACTCAGTAAGGAGGCCAGTGTCACAGACAGCAATCCACCCAGGTATTTTATGGAGCCAATGACATGAAAAAGGTTCCTTTTCTATAAAACACAACTTATCTCTTTCCTGTCAGGAACAAGAAAACGGGAAAAGACAGTAATTTCTCTTCTGCAACATGAACTGATGTGAATTTTTACTCTGAAAGGGACAGAGGTAAACACCTTGAGCATCTGGTCTTTGAAAGGGAAACTGCAACAGTAGGAGGAGCCCTTTTGCTGAAAACACTGTAAAACAAAAATCTCTTCAAAAATTTTCATTCCTGGGGAAAAAAAAACCCTAACAAAAAAACCCCAAACCCCCCAGACTCTCCCACCTAATTGCTACTCATGTTTACAAAGAGAAAACAAGCTCACCCAGTGCCAGTTTTGGCTGGCGTAGAGTTAATTTTCTTCATAATAGTTAGTCTGGAGCTGTGTTTTGGATTTCTTTGAAAACAGTGTTGATAATACAGTGACGTTTTAGTTAATGCTGAGCAGTGCTCACACAGAGTCAAGGTCTTTTCTGCTCCTCACTCCCCGCCCCTATCGAGGAGGCTGGGGGTGCACAAGAAGCTGGGAGGGGACACAGCCAGGACAGCTGACCCCAACAGACCACAGGGATATTCCATACCATATGGTATCATGCTCAGCATATAAAGTTGGGGGAAGGAGGAGAAAGAAGGAAAATTTGGAGTGATGGTGTTTGTCCTCCCAAATAATTGTTACACACGATGGAGCCCTGATTTCCTGGAGATGGCTGGACACTTGCCTGCTGATGGGAAGTGGTGAATGAATTCCTTATTCTGCTTTGCTTGCACACATGGCTTTTCCTTTACCTGTTAAACTGTCTTTATCTCAACCAATGAGTTTTCTCACTTTTACTTTTCTGATTCTCTCTCCCATCCCACTGTAGGAGGAGTGAGCAAGCAGATGTGTGGCGCTTAGTTGCTCACTGGGGTTAAACTACAATACACACAATAGCAAGGCTTGGATCTCATCATATATACGGAAGAATGAGAAACTTTGCTCCATGCAGGCAAGCCAAGCAAACTGCAAAGCAACTAGGCTTCCTCCAGTCTTTGAAGGAAACTCAAGATTCTCTACAATCTAGGCCTTTTGTATAGTAAAATACTCTGGATGGCAGCAATGTAAGTTAAAACAACTGTCAGTATTACTGTACCCCAAATGCTTCTGATACCTTGGGAACATGTTTGGAATTAGCCCTCAACCATGAGGCGCTGACACCCTACATGTTGACATAAACAGTGTGATATCCAGGCAGCACAAAGACCTGAGCACATACATCAAGCCTTTCTGAGGCCAACAAGAATTATGACTGTATCTAAAATGTAACTTTGGCCCATGTGCATTTCTGGTCCTTCTCCCATTTCTGAGCAGCTTGTGGTGAAGGGAAGGAAGGGATAAGAGCCAAGCATACCAAATGCAGCCTACATCACCACCTCTCCTTCACTCAGTGGTGAATGAAGTCATTAGCTTGAAAATCTGGATCTGGAAAAGGCTTTGAAACCACTTACAGTCTCCAGAATTCCACCTGGGAGATAATTTGCCAAGGAGCTAAGTGGAGACAGAGCCAAAGTTCCTGGTTCAGCCAACCCAGCTGTATGGCAAGAGTCTCCTGCCAAGAACGTGAAGGTACAGAATTGCAAAGTCAGATATAAGACTGCGCAATTCCCACAATCATGCACCCAATTTAAATCCCTGGACTGATGTTTGTAAAAGGCCTTGAAGATGAAAAGTACTATTCACAATAAACCCGAAGTAAAATTATTAAAACCAACACTTCATGAAAAGAGATTAATTATGCTGTTACTGTTTGCACATGTGAGTTTTCCATAAAAATAGAAATCTGGGCCCCAGTTCAACCAAGTGTTTTAACATATGTCGAACTTATAAGTACATCAGTAGTCCCATTTAAGTTAATGAGACCACTCCTGCTTAAAAGTTAGGCATATACTTCACTACTTGTGGCCTTCAGATTAGAGGCACAGGCAAAAGAGACAGGTACCTCTTTGAGCCTCTTGATCCCAAACAATGACATGTTTTCTTATCTCGGAGGAACGTAACTACCTACATACCAAAGTTGCTGCCCCTAAATGTCTCCTGGACACCTAAAATGCTACCATGGAATGTGCTATCATGTCCTCATGATGTCCCACAGGCCGGCTCTACAACTTCTTGGCTAGACCTCTCCAAACATGTCTAGTGCTAAGGACATGACTATTGGATGAAACCTTACCCAGATCTTGGCTTTGAAAAAGTACCACTGACTCTTACCACTTGACGAATATTTAAAGCACTCACATGGGAACAGCAAAACCAAATTTCTCTCTTCCTTTCCCCAACTTCGCTTAGCATAAACAGAATTAATTGTATGGAGACAACTCCAGTTCTACAACTGCCCATAAACCTTTTAATCCCTATATTGAGTTTAAAGGGCGCAGACCTACCTTTGAGGGATATGTCTAAATACCATTAAAATTCAGGAGAAAAAGGAAAACGATGGTGAAAAGTTACTCTTAAGCTCATCAAATAAAAAGTATTAGCAAATCCAATTCTCAGTGAATACTGCCCTTTAAGGAAATGCAAAATTCTCCAGACAATATCTTTCAGTTGCTCTCATTGTGAATACTGTTCTTGCAGTTCCTTTCTTGTACATACTTTTTACTGACTTGAAAGCACAGTTAATACTATCTGCACTGTTTAGATTGAGGATGAAATATAACAGCAACCAGAACTTTATGGTCCATCCTATAGTTTATGTTTCTGAAGATATTTGTTAACTTTATGCTCTTCATTCTTTAAAGGGTTGCTTGGGCTCCTCTTGAACTGTTTTCTTTAAAAGTTAATTCCAGTTGGAAAACAAATAACAAAGGAAAAAAGGTTCAAGACTTTTCATTTTTTTAAACTCTTAACAATGCACAATAACTACCCTTTCCTGTAGCCACAATCATTGTAGAGAGACCAGGAGGAGGTTCTTTTTTGTTGATTTATATGCAATTGCTATCCTGACAAAGAGACCCTACAGCTGAATTTTCCTTCCTGGAACGGCTTATAGATTATGTACTGGCATATGGATTCATTAAAAGGTAATTAAAAGAAACTCCTCTCTTCCTTGTTTTTATGATGCATATATTATTTCATGACACACAAAATCTGTCAGACACTTATTAGTCCTTCTAGTGAAATACATACTCTACTCCCAGAGATCAAATACTTCCTGTATTTTCAGATCAACATAGCAGCAATTTTTTCAGTTCCAAACAACCTGCAAATCAAACCTACACAAATGTTGACATTTGGCAGCCAGAGCTTTCTTTACTGGTTGAGGAATATCTGTTTTGCTTTGCAAACGTCCTTCAAGTGAATCAACTAAGAGCCCCAAAAAGCCTTCAGGAAATAATAATGGAGAAAGAAGTCAATTCTGGCAGACAGAGAATATAATTTTAGGTGAAGAAACTTTGCACCTGGTACCCTCTTTGTTAGGGGGGAAAAAAAAGAAAGAGTACTTTAACTGGAAATAAATCCCACTCTGAAAGAAAAATCTGGATAAACTGAATACTAGAGAGAAAGTAAATCACTTATCTTTTTGGAACAGAACAATAGGGCTTTTTAATTACAGATTTTTATATAGAAGTAATTCAAATGCTATGTAACATAAACAAGAGTGAAGTACAAAAACTAGCAGGAATCTTATGAATGCTGCATTTAACAGCCATTTAAAATACCTTTATTACTTGACGTCCTCTTGTGCAAAAGCTAGGTTTTTCCTCCTATGTTTAATAATAACCATTTACTATTTTACTTTGATTCAACATTCTCCTACACACACAGACGCATGTAGATACACTCCTCATAGCCAGCTCTGTGAGAACTCTCCATCTGGTCTGCAAACTGTAGAATTTCCTTTCCCATCTATCTCAGAAATATAGTCCCATGACCCATGGGTCACCATCTGCTCAGTTACACTGGCACAATGCCTAGTATGCTTGAGGTAATGCCACCATCCTTTCCTCCAATTGTAAACTCCCAACAAGGCAGACATCTACCAGAGTGTTTGCACACAATGAGGCAGCTCCCAGTGAGATTATAGTTAAGACACCACAGAAATTCCCTTCATCTACAGTAGCCTAGGATGTGGGAATGACCAAAGACACATGCAGTCTCTCTTGATCAAAGGTCATTCTAAGGAACAAAGCAGTCAGTGCTGATGTGTCCAAGATAGCATAATATAACACACACACATAATTGTGTCCAGCATGTGTGGTTCCCCCCCAGTTCCTCTCTTAATGATCTTTGCTTCACTCAGTATTCATTTGCGTACAATCTCCTATTCTCAGGATGCCCTAGAGCAGAACAAATTATACTAAACATAAGTGAAATCAAACAAAGTTTTCATTGAGTACCATTCATAACATTTACAAACAAGTCTCTTGTGTTAACTTTCTCAGAAATAATTGCCAGGTTCAGCTTTTCACAACTAGGTTTGCCTTTTTTTTTTAAAGGTGTACCTATGCAATACAGTAACAAAAAAATGTCACATGACTTATTCAGAATAAAGGTAGTGAAAATTGAGAAACTTTTTACATCATAAAAAAGTAGACAGGAATAAAAGAAAATTTCACGAAATGAGACAATGTGTGTATAAAATCCCTTGTGAACGAATGTTCGCCAGTTTCTGCAGTAGACATTATAGTTAAAAGTTTTCTTTTAAAGTGCTCCTGTATTTTTAAACCCAGAGGAACCCCAGTGACTTAAGTGGAATTGCTGCTGGTTGATAAACTTACTCACTAAAAGCCCTCACAAAAATTAGAATTCAGTGTTCTGAACTTGAGATAAACACCATTTTTCTGCTTTTGTATCAGCTTCAGCTTTTAGCTTCAATAAATGCCTTTTTGCTTTTCCATACCTACTGGGCTTGTGCTACAGAGGTATGTCTGTTAAAGAGCAGAGAAGTACATTTGCAATTTACCTCTCTATTGTACTTCCCTTTTCTGTCCCACTACTCAGAAACACCCCATGCAATTTTTGTTAAGCACTTATCTGTGGCTCACTAGCTAGCAAGAAACAGCAACAAGTCAAAAGCCCACTGGCAGAACAAAACTGAAACAGGCCTTTTTCTAAAACATTGTGAAATTTGTAGTATGTGTTTCTCCCTAAGCCATCATTTCAGCTTCATTACTAAACTACGTCACACTTTCTTCAGGTAACATTACACTGGCAGAGGAATTTCAGCAACATTATGCTTATTAATCTTCAAGAATGCTTGAGCTAAAAATAAACTTAAAGCAGTGTGAGAATCTAGGCAGGGTTATGACAGCATTTCTCACGGCATCAGAATGTCATTACGTTTACTCCTTAGAGGGAATTTTCTTCTCAGCCCTTAAATCTTGCAAGAGGAGAGGTCAGACCTCTACCCGGCTGTGCATGCATGTGCACATATGCCAACATAGGTGTTATCATCTGAATAGGTAAGCACATTGATAGGGATGATAGATGGCTTCAAGGACTGTAGTCTGAATTCAACCTGCACAGCTGAAGTGGGTTTGGGTGAAAAGTAACACCAAGGAGATGGCCAGCAACTCTCTCTCTTTTTAACTGTAGGAAAATGATCTTGTCATCAAAATAACACAGAAACTCAGGCCCTTCTTGGAGCATTCCTTGACAGCACTAAATAGCAGCATCAGTGATTTAACCCAACGTTCATCTATGTTTTTCACAGGAAAACACCTTCTTCTTTTAACCAGGATTAGAGCACCATAGCAAGCACTGTCAGATGACACTCCTGGGATTCATGGCATGTTGGTCTCCAGGAGGTAGATTCCAGGTTGTGTGGGTAGGGGACAAAGCTGCCCAGTGACCTGTTTCTAAGCAAGCTGATTACCTAAATAGATCAAATATTTTTGTTAATCCTACTAAATATGCACTTACTTTGGCATCTTAATACCTTCAAAATTGTCTAAATTCAGGAAAAGCAGAAGCACAGATTATTAGAGTGAGAAGGAGAGCTAGAGTTGGTAGTGGTAGGGATGCGTGTGTCATTTCTACATACACATAATGTATGAGAATCATCAAACATCACGGAATAAGGAACAGCTTTCTTAGCTGGAAGTCAGCTATAAACTCTTGACTCCTAGAACCTTTTCCTTATATATATTTAAGTTAACTATTGCTTTTGCTCCTTAAGATCAGTATTGCTTCTCAACCTCTACTAGTATTTCTGCATGACTAGACTACATTGTCTTTTCCTTCTGCTATTTTGCTAAATCACCTTACTAAATTTTAAATTAAGGGACAGTTACGGTAAGTGACTGGCTAGAATCTTCCTTATTACTTCCTGCATTGTTACTTGATCTTCAACATCCAGGTGCCAAAGAACATCATAGGAAAATGGTCTGAGTAGATATAACCAAAGGCCTCACATGGGCTATAAAACATTGTAGGATAAACTTCTGTGTCTCAGATAAAAGCAGACTGTGTGTTAACATTAAGCAGGTATTTGCAGCAATAACTACAGGGAATTAACTCTGAAAAAATCAAATTGCATGAGAAGGCTATGACAGACTCTCTGAGCAGAATTTGGAAGGAATCAGACTTTCACTTCAGAGCATGCATGGATCCTCATTCCCACATATATGCTGGTGCCACACCACTCTCCCTGCCCCAGGGGACATCATGACTTGTCCTCTCTGCATATTTCTCCAGAACAAGTTTGTTACAGAATTAACTCATTAAAAGAAAGGTGACCATACAGAGCAGAAAGATGGCTGAAAGATTAAATTTATTTTTCTCTGGCTCAGTGTGTTTATTTTTTTGTCTTGCTTAGACCATTCCAGCAGCATTGCTGGAATATAAATGTAATCCACAAGTATGAGACTAATCCGAACGCTGATTAATATAAGTGTCTTAGATCCATGGCTTTGCCTATGAGCTAAGCTTGGGTCAGAAATGCCAAATTAAATAGTGGCACAACTCTTAAGAAATAGCTTGTGACTTGGACAATCCATAAGGAATCAATAACAAATTGAAACCAGTCAGTAGCAGTGAACTGAACAAATGAATCATTCTCCCCAAAACAAACCTAATAGTAAAGTTCATTTGTCTATCAGGAAATTAGTGCTTTATTTTTGAAAGGTGCCAAAGTACTTTTTAAAGATATCGTAAAGCTGATATTGAAAACCAGAACAGTTAAAAGGCAGCTTTCCAAATTTCTTTACTCTTACTTAATAGCTAAAAGCATGGTGGTTATGCTTAGTATTTCATTCTTCAGAAATGGGTACAAAATTTTTTTGTATCACTTTTGAAATGTTTACACAGCACAGCTTTCCCAAAAAGCCTGCTGGAAAAGTTGCCAAAGGATTTGAGAATAATGATAAAACAATGTAATTGTGGATTAGCTCTGAAGCAGCAACTAAACCCAGAAAACTGCTGGAAAATGGGCAAAAAGTAAGATACTCAATACATGGTGTTAGCTGAAAATCTAGTTTGATAAGAATCAGAGCTAACAATTTTGAAATTTTCAAGGAATTACAGGAATTGTGACTAAGTATGAAATTTTTGTTCAGATTTAAAGAAGTACAATATTGGGTTATTCCACATCAAAATAACATTTAACTAACTTCATATGCATGCGCTTTCAAAACATTGGTAGCAGGAAAAAGGACAAACTTGTATTAAAGCACCAATTTTAGTAGCAAATTTGTGCTAATAATTGAGATTAATTGTATTCTCCCTTTTCAAAAAATTCTGCATGGTACAACTGAAATCATATTTAGCAATTAAACAACTTTTTGTTTTGCTGACAGCAAGGTCACCAGGAATCTTTCAATGAGCTTTGAATCAGTTCCTACTGCTGATTACATCTGAAGTATGATAATGGATTGAGCAAAATGTTTTCCTACTCTGTTGAAACACCAACTTCATGTATAACAGACCAAGAACTTCTTTTCTTTTGGATATTTAGGTATTTCTTCATATCCTCTCACATTACTACACCTAGAGAGCAACTTCTCTGCTGCGGTAGCTCTGCCACAACTTTCAAAAACTGTTAGTGCTAGGCTGACCTGTGCAACCAGAGATCTGACCCCTGTGCTCAACCTACAGCATAAAAATGCAGTGCTATTTGGCAATAAGCACCATAAAATATACTGCAAAGTGTACCATTATGCAACTGCTGGCTCTTTCCTCCAATACCACAGTCTGTTTCTTCTTACTACGGTGAAGAAAATTCTAAATATATATAGACAAAAAAAAATTACTCCTAGAAAACCCAGGCTTTCCAATGCTATGTTTCTCTCCCAATACTCCATTGAAATCTTTCTATAAATAATTTTTTTCCTCCAATTAACATGTGTTATAAGAGCAGCAGAAGGATCATAAATTATTGTAGCTGTAGACTTTCCAGTTTAATTTATTACCGAAAAGTCACAACACTGCTTTGGAAATGCCAGCCTGTGAATCTGTAAACCTAGGAAATTATGAACTAAGTGTGTCTCTTTTCCCTGAGGTCAATTAGAAATGACACCAGCAGACTTCTCAGTGACCTGGGGAGATTTATAGCTTACCACGTTAGGTCTATGGTTCAGCCAGAAGATTAAGATCAGAACAGCACCTGGAAGATTGTCATCAGTTAAGACAGGCTGGACCGATGGCTCCAGGCTAAAATGTGCGCAGGAAAAGAGGTCATGTCACATAGCTTTTGTTTTTACCAAGGCTAAGGCACATGTGGGAAGGTACCCGTTTGAGAGAGAGCTGGGCTAACAAAGGTCTAATATATGGGCAGTGGACTGTCCTGTAATGGGAACAAAGGCAACAAGTTGTCAAGGCACTCTGACTTCTCTCATCACTAAAGTTGCCTCCAAGGATATTTGCTACTTGATGAGGCCTCATGTGATTTGCAAATCTTGTTCTTTACTGCTTTTCTTTTGTTATTTTTACAAGTGCAACCATTACCTACAGAATGCTGTATGTCATAAACCCTCACAACTTAGGATAAAAATTTGATCACTGTGCTGTGAGAATCTTACAAGAAAACAAAAAAGACTGTGTCTTTTAGCCACTCATAAATATTTTATAATTTGTTAAGAACAATAGCTTGAAAGGTTAAAGTTCAGGTCTGTAGTAGTCAACGAGATCCGTGCAAGACAATAAAAGGGAAAGCTACCCTTTGCTTTATAACAACTTTAGAAACAACTTCACCGAAGCGGTGGAAGCTTACAGACTTGCCATTGTATTCAAGTCATTTGTGCAAGTTGCCCTTATTACAGCTTTGATAAATGATGTTTGCAGTGGAAAAGCTGTTCAGTGTTTCTGAGTATTGTGAGTATTTAGATCCATGTCAGGTACTCAACAGGGACATACAGAATAGTGCACTGCTTAAAAAGCAAGTGTCATTTTCTCAAGTGTTCAGGCTCAAAGAAATATTTGCCTAATTTCTTCTACTGTACGTAGGCCCAGATAAGACGACAATTAGAGAAGAGGAAAACAGATCATAATGTTTGGGTTCTTAGTGTATCACTATCTTTAAAATGGGGGTAAAAGGCAACATCTGGCTCAATGCTGAAAGGCTTAACTAATGCTCAGAATGCTACTTATAAGATGGATTAGTGAAAGCTCTGGATAAGTAATAAGTAAATTTTGTTACTTTTGAAAAGTCAGTACAACAGCGAAATTGTTTGTTGGGGTTTTTCTTTCACAGTATAAAATGAAGCACTCTAAAAAAAACCACTGAAAATGTCCCACTGTGGATTTACTAACTTACACCAGTGTTCCCCATTTTGTTAGTCTCTCTTGGTTTATAAAGCCATAGGCAATAACTCTAGATGTTAATCTGAACACTAAATTGTATTACTTATCTACCAGATTAAAGCACATCTTGCAACATGCCATGTGCCCAGAAAAGATGAAACCCAAACTTCTGTTTCCAGCTTCAGGGATGTCACTTCACAACCTGCCAATTCTGTGCAGATAGTTTCTCCTTTCTGAATCAAAAGTTGAGGCCCTCGCAATGCCTGGACAGTTAGATTTACTCTTGTAGTTAAATGTGGACAAACACTGATTTGACCTTGCTTGTATTCCAAGCTCCTCCTAGAATTCTTTCACCTGGTTGAGCATTACCACAGTCTTAGATGGATCAGAATATTATGCTTCTTAACAGTGCTTTAAATTTAAAAAAAAAAAAACCACCAAAGCTTAGCAAGTTTTGATACATTTTAAAATTGTTTTTTCTAAGTTTGATGTCCTTAGAAACAAACAATAGTTTGCTCAATAAAAGAATTCACTCTCCTCCCTAGAAAGAAGAGCCAGTGCACGCCATAATATATTTGACATCAATCTACTAAGCACTAGAGTTTTTTGAATATCTACTAAGTACCTAACAAGTCTCCCAAAAGTTCTATATGCAAATAGATGTACTATCTGTAGAAATAATACTAAATACCCACCTGCTCCATGGAACTGGCCAAGAGGAAAAAAAGATACTACAATGAAGACTTAGGCATAGCCTTAATAAATAAGTAGTGCCTTTCCCAGCTGTTTGATTAGACAGCTGGTAATAATCGCAGAATACCAGATACAAGTACAGAGTGTAGTGCTTTTCTTGTTGTTTATTTACATCGATTGTGAACATCACAAGTATCCACGTCCTATCTTTACAATGATCTGTTCAATATGGACTTAAACTACACTTAGAATATTACTTTTCCCTCAAAATTCAGTGTTCCTCATGCTGTATTAAATCTCTTCACAGTAACCACAGCCAGTATAAAACTTAAATGTTTTTAAACATTTATGTCCTCCATGAGATCGGAGAGGAATAAAGTCAAACAGCTCTTCTCCTTAGGCAACTTTTCCCAAGTGATATAGTCCAGAGACTAGCTTCTTGGCATTTGTTATTATAATCAACTTTCCATAGCTTTTACTAAGACGTAATCCTTAGTATATGTTTAACCAATGCAGATAGATTTTCAAGTCATACAACATAAAACAAGTGTGCAGGGTGTTATGCATCATCAAGAACACAGTGGATAATGTTCAGTTATCCACTTCTTTTCTACTCCAATTCCATCCCCTTGGATGCTCTCAACTCTTATTTGAATGACCCCAGTGTTTTAGTCTTAATAACCTTCACAGCAGTCCATTCCAAACATTTATTACTCCTGGGTTTAAAAGTATTGCTCAGCTACATCTGTTCTTAATTTTCTTTTGTAAAGGTTGTTTTTGGTGGTTGATGTTGGGTTTTGTTGTTGGGGGTTTTTTTTGTGTGTGTTTTGTTTTTTTTTTTTAATGCACTATTTTCAATGGAAGAAATATACCTAAAAGCTCTGCTTATGGGGAAAAATGACACAGGCCAATGCATGTAAAAGAGTCTGGCAAGCATGTCTTTTGCCAGAAATCCTAATTAATGGACATTGGCTGATATTAAGAGGTTTTGGGCTTCCTTGCCAGAGAAATGTCTATCTGTCCTTCACTCAGAAGTTGAAATATATACACACAAAGGAAAATGTTCATGCTGGGAATCCTACTGTTGCTCTTATTTAAGTATGTGACGAACAAGATATCTTGGACACACTCAGTTCTTTTTCCTTGCATACATACCACAGACAGCATGTGGCAAACAGGTCTGTTACTGCAAAGATACCAGGGAGGGGAAGGATCCTGCAGCTCTGAACACAGTGGAGTTTGGGCAGCTATACAGACCATAAGCAGTGCTGGTGAATCTGATGAAAATGAAACTCTCAGAAGCTGAATTAATAAAGCTATCCTGCACTGTGATAGCCCAGAGTGTGATTTATATATGGCCAGCTTTGCTCACTCTGTTTTAATGCCTAAGCCATGCTCATTGCTAAATCAGGGACTGGGTAAGTCTGTGATCAGCTCCAAAGGGCTGTGTAGGTAGGATAATATCCAACCTCAGTTCTCTTGCTCATGGGCTATCTGTAATGAGTTGTTTTCAGCATCGGCAGGGCTCCCAAAGATAATCTGCGTGCATTGCCACACATTGACAGATGCTGCAAGTTAACTGAATTGTTCCAAGCATGGGCTGCTGTGGATAAGCTGCAATAACGAAAAAAACAAAAGCAAATACAAAGTTCCTGCTAAGCTACCAAGCAAAACCAAGAAGAGTCACACAGACACTTTTTCTATTCCATTTCACATATGATTAGCAACGGCTTCTGCTTTCCTCTGAGTCACTCTTTGAAAGAGTACTTCTTAATGCTTGATGGAGCAAAAAGACTCTGCCCACCAAGAAAGAACTTTATGAAAGTTCACATCAATCGCCAGCAGCAGCAGCAAAGAAAACCGTGTTCCATCTTGCTTCAGTGCCCTTCTGGCACTGCTCTGATTGCAGTGCAGACAGTAAACAGTAGCGTGTTTGTGTGCAAATAGCATTCTCCTCAATAAAGTCTGCACCTGTGTAAACTGACATCAGTATCTTTTTTAAAAATTCAGTTTATTTAAGGAGTTCACAAGAGACACCTGTTCCATGCGCAACCACAAATGACATTCAATGAGCTGAAAGAAGTATGTTGGGGGAAGTAGAGGGGGGCAAAAGCAACTTGCAGGACTCTGTATGCAGGCATGTTTATATATCCTGGTCCTACAACAGGCAGCTGCTGTTTCTTTAATTTCTGGCCTTCCTGGTCTAAGCTGGTATTTGCAAAATAAAATACAACTACACTGAGTTTTAAATACTGGCATGCTCAAGTGAGTAGCTAGATAAATACTGGGGAGGAATGAAAGAGAAGGGCTGGAGCAGGTAGAAAACAGCCTGGCCCTTGCCATCATCTCTGAGAACAGCAGCCTTCCCGTTTCCACACACTAAAGACAGCAAAAGCCCCAGCCTGATGTTTATACAGGAGCTGCTATGCCAGATTTTCCTGCTTCACTTTCAGTGACCATGCTCTGGTTTTTCCTATGTCATTTTAGAACTGGCACAATACCTGGTTTTCGGATGTTTTGGTGTTGGAGTTCTTTTTGGTGGTGGTGGTGGGGTGCGCGTGTGTTTTTGAGAAGGGACACAGTAAGCTCTAAAAGAGTGGTCACACTGTTCTGCAAAGATAACGCTCCCATTGGGGACACCTGCTTCAGATAAAGTAAAGAAGGAAAAGACTCTCCTCTGGAGGGAATGGAAAGACAGAAGCTGCTCACATCCCATTTGACTGAAAGCATTTCAAAGAAAGTGACATTTATATTCACAGTTGTTAGCCAACTGGTTGGTTTTCTTTTACTAAAGTAATATGAAATGTCTTTTTCAAATTCACTGTTAAGATCTCAGTTTTTCAAATGCAGTAGACTGAAAATGACTGAAATAAGGAGGGATGTTTATCTCTGGCAAATTAGGTTCAAAGAAAAGAAATTTTCCACATTCATTAACACGTGGCAGACCCTATCAGGCAGACATTCTCTGTGTGCTATTTCCCACTCTGCCCAGAGGGAGCAGTACACATCAAACTTGTGCCCCTAATATGTAGTAATTTTTAATAAAGGATCAATGGGATGAGATGATTTACAGAAATGGAAACCATTTGTAGTCAAAACTGGGGGAGAAAACTGGAAAGACAAGGAGTAAGTGTAAAGAAAGTTATTTTGAGGAAAATTAGGTGGCAAGGACAAAGACTTGAAGACAATTCTGGTGGGCAGTGAGAAATTAATTA
Organism: Nestor notabilis; assembly: GCF_000696875.1. Lineage (NCBI taxonomy): Eukaryota > Metazoa > Chordata > Aves > Psittaciformes > Psittacidae > Nestor > Nestor notabilis. Next base: position 14,953 of record NW_009930931.1, read on the forward strand.
CCATCTCCTGCTATCTCTGCGGGATAAGACACAGAGACCACTGCTGCAGGAGTACAGTGAACACACAGGGGAGAAACTGAGGGACAGATACTCAGAAGCACAATGGCAGAAAAATTAGGTAAAACTGAAACATAGCAAGGTGGAACAAGACAACAGAATGTGTTTAAAAAGAAGAAATCTACGATTTTGAAACACATCATTATTTTTAAATGAATGTAACACCCACGAAGCAGTAGAGGTTGAGGTACTGTGTACAGCCTCTGTAACACACCTGCCAGAACAGTCAAACTTGGAGGAAAAAATGGATTTGTGCCTTTAGACAAAAGCAGCCTTCCTGCCAAAAAGAACAGTCTTGTTCATTTCAATGAAACAAGGATAGAAATCGGGTTTGGACTATATCAGGACTAGGCATCCCTAAGACATTGAAACCTTTTGCCTCCTTCCTCTATCAACAACTAGCACATCTCATGTCAACACTTTAGACTTTTCAAAAATTAATGGAGAGCATGTCATCACCTGAAGTAGGGCAAACACAACAAAAGATAACCATAAGCTCATTTTAAAGGCTATCAAACATACCCATTTTTATCAGAAAAGCACACAAGACCTCACACCTCATTCACTCTCTACTATGTCCCTTCCTTTCTGATAAAAAGCATTTTCCTGAGAAAAACATCACTAATGTTTGAACACTGAATGGAATTTGGAATTAAACAAAATTTGAATGCTTTCATTTCACAAGTAATTTTGGCCATAGTACTGCATTAACAACTCACATCCTCGTGATGTTTCAGTGCCATTCCAGAGCCACACTGGAAAGAACTACCTTTCCAGAGACTGTGCCCTTCCCTTAAACCCCAGTGCCTTTCCCAATCCCAGTAAGCCAGTCCTCAGGCTCCATGACAGTAATGATAGGAGGCAGACATATACTTCTTAAACCCTAGGGAGACCACATTTCTTTAATAATGAAGATCCTCAACCAACTTGGCGGTATATACAGGTGCTAAAAGAAAGTACTTTAGTACTTGTCAGTACACGTTTTCACAGAATAACAGAATAGCTGAGGTTGGAAGGGACCTTTAGAAATTTTCTAGTCCAACCCTGCTGCTCAAAGCAGGGCCAACTAGAGCAGGTTGCTCAGGGTTCTGTCTACCCATGTTTGGAATATCTCCAAGGAAGAAGACTTCACAACCAGCCTGGGCAACTTCTGCCACTGTTTGAGCATCCTTACAGGTTTTCTTATGTTTTAATGAAATTTTCTGTCTTTCTTGACAATTATTTATGGCCATAAAAATACAACAAAATACAGTAGACTAGAGCAATTGTTTCTTGTAAAAAATAACCCCTTGTAATTTGCCTATAGGTCTGTGCCCTGACATCACTTAACTGCAATACCATTGCGTTTCCTAAGTGAGACTCCAGGACCAACAATCCATTCACGACTTGTAAGATAGCAGCAAGTTTATAGCACAGAAGACCAAGCAGATTAACTGCTTTTTAATCTAAGCCTACATTTACAATGACATAGCTCTCTGCATGAATTCAGCATGCTATATTCCACATGCTGTAGATGCTCATGGAAATTGAAGACAAAGTTTTGTTCCTTTATGCCAAAATCAAGGCTTTGACATTTTTGCAGTGACTTTTTTAAAAAAAAAAAACAAACATGCAGAATTGCCAGTGTCAAGTCCAGTGCTGCAGAAAGAGCCCATCTCCCTCTTGAGGATATTTTGATTCTTTTAGACGACATTCTGCAGATCACATTGGCTCTTAGAGCTCTTGTCTCAGCATTTCACATAAAAACCCTTTTGAGCCCTGTCAATTTTAACACAGTTTATTGGGAAGTTCAATTTAACCCAGATGTTTGCTGACAGAAATTTTACAGGTGACGACAAGAGCCCATTAACTCAATGCGCATGATGTTAGTTAATGTGAGTTTCTGAGAAATCTCATTCTATGCTCCTGGCTCTGTATCCTCATCTACTGCTGTGCAAAGCCTTTCTACTGAAGCAAAAGACAAAAAAAAATAATGCTTGCATGAGTTAGAGATTTACTTGCCCATATATTTCTTCTTAACATGATAAACAGACATGTCATATGATTATTTGTGAAATAAATTGCTAGCCTGGCAGCCAGGTTAAAAATAAAGAGTACCTGCATGCTTAGAGATGCAGAACTAGACAGTGGGATAGGATTTACAGAACCATTATGTAAGCCAGGTTCCTGAGTTTTTTCTGGTACTTCCCTGATGCAATCAGGTTTAGTGTGACTCTGCATGATGGTTTGGTGTTCCATTTTATTTTCTGACTGTAACAGTCAGGCTAGAGAAGGTAGAGACTTGTCAGTATGGGAATCCACTACCTGGGGCTGGACCAGCCTCCCAATACCTGCTCTGCTCAAAGGTTTGGGCTGTGAGGGGCACACAGCACTTACGAAAACAAAAGCCTCCTTTCTTGATTACCTCAACTCAGCTTGATAAATTAAAAGTTTATATCTTTAAACTTTCTGAAATACTACAGGCTATTTTTTGTCCAATGCAAGGAATATATGCCTAAATTCCAAAAGCAATACAGTCACTTTTCTTCCAGGGCACATCTCTCTCTTACTGTATATTCCTGTTCCTGCTCTTTTCTCAGCCTCTGAAATTCCCTTATTGCTGCAATGAGATATGGCAACTTACATATTACTATCAAGTAATGACACTTTGATTGCTCATGGCACAAGGCCAGACAGCTCCTAAGGCAAGTCATTATTAGACTGCAATACATACCAAGTCAAGTTTCACCACTGAAATGGATGATAGAAAGGAACACAGTAAAATGAAAGCAGAGGCACCAATTTAAAACTGTCATTTAAAGCAGCTAGGAATCCTACAGTGCCCAAGACAACATGCTTCTCACTATATCTTGGAACTCTTAAACGCATGGGTGGCGGAGCAGAAGAGAAACTACAAGGTATATCTGAACTGCAAATGTGCCTCAGCCACAGTACAAAGAATGCATAATCTTGAAGAGTATTGATTTGCAGAGTAATGACTCCCTGCAAAAAAAACCCAACAAAAATAAAGCACTAAATTCAGATTCTGATGAATGCAAATGTGTTATTTAAAACAATCACTAGCGCACATCTGACTAATGGTTTAGGTTTAACTGAGAATTTCCTCGATTTAATACTATTTTAGTGTCATTTATTTTAAATTTCATTATACTATCTCAAGGGTGCAACAATGTAAGTCTCTTTTTTTGACCATTATTCTTTCACATAGACAGAAGTTCTTCAGGATACATTATCTCAGAGAAACGGATTATCTCACAATTCTCTCTTCCACAATCCCATAAAGTACATGGCAGTCATGGGGCGTGGGGGGGGGGGGGGGGGAAGGCAAAAAAAAGCTTCACATGCATGGAAAAGGTCAAACAAATAGTTTGCTCTTTTGCTCTCACACCAAGCTCTTATCTCCAGCCACTGCAAATTCAGCACATCAAATTTGAAGGAAAACTGTCAGAAAAAGAAATCAATTTTTATCCTTTACCTAAGTGTGACAACACTTGCAGGGTTTTTGTAAGCCTCAGTTTTTGATAGTGATGTGACAGAGGAAACCTGGCAACTTGCACTTATTTTCTGACCTTCATCCAAGGTATCTGTAGTGAAAAGTTTTTTTTATGAAACAAACACTAAAACATTCGCAGTGACTGCTGGTTTCAAAATCAGGTCTTTAGGGAGAAAAACAACCAAACAAAAAAAACTCCAAACCACAAAACCTCAAACAGAGCCCCAACACACACACCTCCCCCACCCTCCCGCAAAAAAAAAAACAAAACCCAACCCAACAAAACAGCCCAAACGCAAAAGAACAAAATGTGAAAATTTTCAAGGAAATCATAAACTGGAAGGCCTGAGCAGAAGCTAAGCTTTCATTTTCTGCCCCAGACAGATTATAGAGATCGAAGGCTCTGAAACGTGTGGGTATGCTAACAGAGCTGGTCAATGATAACAGAAGCCTCTAGTATTATTTGTGGTGCGACCACTGTTTCCCAAACTTAAACTTTCTATGTGGAGCATAAAGACACCTTAACAGTACAAACAGAGAGGAAAAAGAAAGGAAGCAACAAGTGACACATGACTGTGGAGCAATACGCAGGAGGGATCTCCAGCCTTTCATGATCTTGAAAATTTGATTGGAATTTTTCCCCTTCTAATTCCATTATTCCAAGAAAGGCAAGGAGGTAAAGAAGAGAAACAGAAATTTGAGGAACATTAAGAAGTGATTTCACAGTCAGATTTTATCTTAAGTCAAATAAGACATTATTTTCAATGATAAGTGAATTTGAGCCTTTTAAATAGAAATAACTGCCTTTCTTCTTAAAAGGCTGAAAGAAGTTTTCAGGAGATGATGTTTATAAGTTCCGAAATATGTGCAGATCACTTTTTGGATCTGTTGAGAAATACAGATATACAACATGGGAGAATTTATTTCGTAAGGGAGACTTCTTGTATCAATTAACAATTTTGCACCTCTTAAGTGGTAAACACAGCGGTCATTTCACAATTTGTAACTCACTGTGGCTGCCCTGTTTAAATTAAATATATCCCCAAATCCTGTCTCAGGAAATACGTTGTGAGTTCAATTCATTTCTGAACAACTTAAGTATGTCATTAGTATGAAAACGATCCCTTTTTATGAGGTGCCGTTATTTCATAGGATATACTTAACGTTTAGGAATGTGTACATCATCTACTGAAATTATGTACAGCATATAATGAAACACATAAAACTGCAGTAGCACTAGGAGCACCTCTGCAGTTAAGACTGACTCTTCTTTATAAACTTATATTTTAATAATACAGAATTCCACGATGAAATCTGAAAAAAAAAAAACCCAAAACAGCCCAACTTCACCAAACCTAAAACATTTGGAAGATATGGGCTACAATTTGTGTTTCTTCACACAAAAGCGAAGAAATGCAAACAAAATTTCTGTCCTTATCCTGTGGTACATTATCTTGTTGGAAGGCCAAAACACTGCTCTGCAGATTACAAGGTTCCTGGATATGAAAATATATGTTTGTTTGTTTGTTTTAATTTAGTATATTTCCCCTGCCCCCCCTTTTTTTTCCCAGTAAAACCCAACAAATTTATTGTCTGTCTCTGTGCTTCCTTGAGAGAAGACCTTGTAGATAAGTGTGACTATAATTCCCTGTAATTCCAACAGCAAATATTTCCACTTTCCACTAGATCGATTTAATCAACAAAAAGAATGCCTATGAATATACTGAAGTTGTAACATTGGTGCGCGTGAGTAAAAAAAAAAAATAACAATAGCACATATACACTTTAAAACTGAAGTTTGAATAACTATTGGATTAATTATACTCATTTCTAAATGCACATTTCTACGACCAAAAGCAGTACATAATCTAAGATGGTGAAGGGCAAACAATGTTTAGAAGCTGTCTGCATGCCTATAGGTATTTCTCATTTCATGGGATCATTGAACACACACCTGTTACTTTCAAAGAGCCACCTTAACCAAAACCTACGTAAGTTGCATCCTCTAGTGCCCAAACAAAAACTAATTCAGAAAATAAGCAGCTACCTTGGACTCATTACCTATTATCAGATACACAATTTCCTTGGAAAAGGTTAGTGAAGAATAACTATAAAGCAGATTTTTGTGCAATGATTTTACTAAGTGCATTTGCTTCAGAAACACGTAACCTGAAAAAAACCTCTTGCATGTCTGATATCAAAACCAAGACTATTTATGCCTTAGTATATTGGAGAAATTGTTCATGCCTATGTAAAGATTGGCCCCATGGTGTTTCCAAGGTCAGTAATTTGCATGGAATTTGCATCAGAACTCAACAATACTTGTGGAAAAAAGACCACTTTATCTGTATATTATGATGAAGTTCAATACTCAAAATATTTTTCCAAGTTTTATTTTCAAGTACAGGTCACCTCTGTCATGTTCTACATAATGCTTCTATTAATGTTATAGAAAACTGGTTTTGTACCACTGAAGTAGGCATCTAACAAACTCCAAGGCTTTATATCATCCTTCGCTAAGATGTTAGTCAGCAGAATCATATTCCACTTATTCGTATCTTTGTCAAGATCCACTTTTTCTGTCCTTTATTCAAACAGAAATTAGCCATCAAGGACAAAGACCCTCAATTAAGACACCTCTTAAGTCCAACCATGTATACAAAAGCAAGTGCACACTGAAACCTTTTGCTGAATCAGCTGAGTGAAGCATGCTAAGCTGCATTTACACAGGGAGAACTTTCTTAAAAGCAAGCCATATATCATCCATTTTCTCCAGAACTTTCCTAAAATATATCTACCCATACGAGCTATGAAGTTAAACACTTAACATACTTTTTAATTAAAAATAGTACACAGTAGTGATCTGTAAGTCTCTTCAAATTCATGGGGGTGGAGAGATGGGGATTTAGCCTTGTACATTGTAAACTATTTGATCACTTTCAGAAAATGAGTATTTTTCAGAATTAGACACGTTATCACTCTTCCTCAGCAACAATCCTAATTTTAATAATTCCTTCATTCTTACAAAATGTTCTGTAACAGAATCTTCAAATTTCCAAACATAAATTCCCACTTATTTTGTCTATTTATAATCTAAATTTCAGCAAGTTGAAATGGAAAGTGCAAGGTAAATAATTATATACCATATAGTATATTAAAAATACGGTATCACCCTACAAATCTAAAAACAGGTCTAGAATTTCACAGTGAAGATTAATGCAATGCGTTGTATGCTATACAGTTTTAAGACAGATTTGCTTTACATTTTCTGGCTATTGGACAAGCTATTTCTACATCCAAACATAAAATCTATAAAGTCTATCACAATTTTTTTCTTTTGTGTTTTTTTTTTTATTATTTTTTTGTTGTGGTCTACAGAGGACTCTGGAAAAGCCCCAAAACCAATGTTTTCCCTTATTTCTGAACTTCGTTATGTTGTGCACTCTGCAATTATTTAGATGGTTTAAAAAAAAAGAGGCAATACAACTGTGAAACGCATTGTGCAACCGCAGATGACTTCATGTTAACCCCTGTTACTGCGTTCCACCCTCGGGTCAAATGCCTATGAGTCAGTGTCTAGCACAGATGAATGATGTCATCCTCACACCACCTCTTTAGCAAGAAAATGTGGTGGAGCCTTTCATTGTCTGATCTTAAGAGACCCTGGGTTTCTAAATGAAGTTCCCAAGATAAAAAAGAATGTGCTTGAACTTAAAAAGACAGGAAATGAGCACATCACTCCAACGCTTTTGAAATATGTTCTAAGAAAAAGACAGTGATGGATCATGTACAGCAAAAATGACCAACAGGAAGCATGTGTTAAAAGTCAAAAAAAGATTTGCATACACCACTCCCAAAAGCCAACATAAAAGGACTGTATCTCAGCTATCCATTCCAATACAGGCAAATGACCTAAAGTGAAATAAAATGGGACAATGGATGCGATCTCTCTTTCAGGTACCCAAGCAATGATAAATCAGATATGCAAGGAACAATTTGAGTTCAACAAAATCTGAATATAGTAGACTTGTGTGGCTTTAAGGAGATAGTTCCATATTGTTTTAATATACTGCAATGTGCAAATAATTGGTTTGATTGCAGTGTAGTTCTTTGGCCAAAAAAGTCTTTGAGAAGAGAATCTTTAAATACAGAATTATAGCATCTGAAACCATCAACTAATGAATCTCTTTTTTAAATACAGGAAAGTATAGAGGACAGAAAGAAGTACAATAAAATGTACTCCTGGATGAAGAACATATAAAATGACTCAGAAAATATGTAGGGTGCTATGAGGTGGAACTCAATGTGACTTTAAACATGTTCCACAGTGCCTTCCTGGTTGTGAAAGCTCCTCTGTATGAAGGCTAGTATGACAAGTCTTCGCAGGAATTCGGATCTGCAAGTACATCCAAATCTCCTCAACTCCAAAAGTGGATTTTCACAGGGGAATGCACCAAGTGAAGCCATGAAGGGGAGCCTTCGTATCATGACTTTAGTAAGCTTGACTGAAACTTCAGAAGTATGGATTTAACAGAGTTCTTATTAAACAGATACAAGGTGATTCAGCTGCACATGTAAAAAACAGCAGTAAATACTGCTTTCTGAAAAGTTGTGATAGTATAACAGGATTTTTTTTTTTCCCCTGAATGTAAAAATCTATCTTATTTCCAAAATGTTGTTTTAATAATGTGACAGTTTGTAAGGGCACTGACAGACTGGTGTCTCCATGAGACTCTAGCAATCATTCATGTAACATTGGTTAGGGATACTGTTAGGATGCTTGCCCTCTCTGCTAGGGGAAGTGTCTTCTTTTACTTTATACTCTACTTTCTGAAAGCAAACAAACATTAAACCAGACCAACATTCAAACAAACCATCTTTCAGAGGAATTCTAGTAGGAGTGAAATACGTATAACTAGGAATATAAAGTGTCAAATTCCATTTCTGTTTGACAATGTGGGTAGCTAATAAATTCAAATATATACATACATAAAGGTCCGCCCTTATTTACATTTTCTTTTCTTTTTTGTTCAGCTGCCATTTTTTGGCATATCGAAAACAATACTCTTCTTTTGAGCTAGATTCCACTATAACAATGGCCTTTCTTGGTAGTCCTCCCTCTCACCCTACACCCACAAATCATGATACAAAGCTGCTCAAAAATCAATCTACACTTGAGCAAATACAAGGCTGTTGTCCTTGGGTTTTTTCACTCTTGTCTCTATTCATACAATTTCAGTTTTCCATCAAAAACCCAATCAGGTGCTTCAAATAAGAAAATCCGTGCAATTTGCCTAGATTTACAGATTTCCCTTCCCATTGTCAGAACAATTCCTGTCCCTTGTTTACCTGTACACCTTCAGTAGATCTGTGATTATATGGATAATTCCATATGTGTCAATTCTGATCCTAGGTCTGAATTTCAGTCTTTCATGCTATCTCTATCCTTCAAAGAGGTATTTATGTTATATGCTAATTTTTACATTCCTTGAGATGATTGTCCTCCATAAGCCTTGGTAGCAACCAAAATCATAGGCCTTGATAGCTATCAGAATCTCTCCTGCATCTTGTCCCAACTGAAGGCTTTTTCCAGTACATCAGGATAGTTTCCTTCCTTCTCCCTGCAGAGACTGTTTTAAAAGATAAGCTGTACTAATGAACAGAGAAAGGCTATTTAGAACCAAGGTTTACTTTGAAAGTAGCTGGACCTAGCTCAAGCAGCACAATACATACAGTAGTCCCTGATGAACCCTCTAGAGCTTGGTATGTGGATTATATGTAAGGAAAAAGATAACTATTGTGGTTGCTGCACCACATTATTGTCATTTTAAAGCAACTAGTATCAGATGAAATACCACTGAGATAACATAATACAAATTATTACTCTAGTCTAAATCACTTAGGCCATTTTATTCTTACATGTATTTTCCACATGGCATGAGGAATCATCTTTCCTCCCTCTGTGCAAAGATGAGATCAATAGAGGACTAAGTGCATGGGGTATTTAAAGACACAATTGTGTACTCATGTCTAATTTTAATACAATGCCAGGTGGTCTGAGTATGCAAAATTTCATTACTAATGATTATTTCTTTTGAATATGTATCAGCTTACAAAAGTTTGTTAATAATGCAAAATGTAATAGTTACGAATTTGGTTTAAAAATATTATTAATAATTTATTATGCATAAGAAAATAACACCACTTTAGTTCAAGCAGAAAAGTTCTCTGTTTCCAGAACTAAATGCCAAGTTCTGAGGTAGCAGAGTTTCAGGTGTAGGTTCTGTGGTAATTTTGCCTTTCTCTCCAGCTGTATGGTGAGAAACACTTCCACTTCTTGAAAATCAGTTTTGCTAAACTCTAATCATTGAGACATAGAATGGGAAGGAACAGTTTCAGCCTTGCTTCTTTATTCTTAAATTGAAGAAGCATGAAAACTCTAAGATAAGCCTATGCTCTGCTCGGTTCATACATTCAGTGCCTAAATATTCGCATAAACTGCAAGCTCTTCAGTGCACAGCTCAACTTCAACAACTTAAAATAACGTAACAACAATATTATAAAGTTACTATACCAAACTTCTGACTTTTAGCCTTCTGGGGCCAAATATTAGAAACGAGCAGTTATTTTGAGGTCTAATGAACTTGATCTTCTTGGATGATTTTGGTATTGGCAAGAAATCTAGTGCATCTACCTGAGGCAACATTATGAAACACAAAGAGAGGAGTTGTGCAGTCTGGCTCAAAAAGAAGGAGGATTTAGCCTGTTATGTCTCACACCTTAGTATACCTCTCAAATTATTTTCAAAATACAGCTAGCAGTTCTATTACACAGCTTTTTCTACTGTAAGCTTCAGCTGACAGGCTGAAAAATTCCACTTGCTTATTTCTGCATATTGGTATAGAACTGAATTCTTCAAACACCGAAAATGATAATGGGCACTTTCAACCTCATAGGAAGCCAGAAACTGTAATGCTGGTTTAGAGGCAGATGGGGATGTATAAATAAGACTACTGTTTCTATGGAGTAAAGCTTAAATATTGTTATATGGTAGTTAAAGTAGAATATAATACTCTGTTGTTTCTATGAATAGGCTCTCCCAAGCACCAGTCAACATCTTATCATTAACATTAATCAATGAGATATCTTCTCCAAGATAAACAAACACTTCTGAGAGTGCAAACCTTGACTTCAGAAAAGTTTCAGTGTAATAACAGATTAGATTTGAATATCAGCAACCATATCCTTATTCAATGAATCTTATCTCAGTGATTAAATGTTACATAAAGCTATTTGAAAAAGGTTTAGGAAGATTGTAAGTAAATGTGAAAAAAAAAAAATATTCCAGGAACCAGAAGGATACATTAGTAAAAGTATCTTCAGTTCTGCTCTTAACATCTGCTATATGGAACCATAATCTCATTTCTATAAGGTAAGATCTTTAGAACTGCTTTGATTAACAGTATCAGCAGCTAACAATATTATTTTATCAGTATACCAAGTTATTTCATTTTACTATATTCATAAATATGTTTTAATCTTCTCTTGTTAGCAGTGAACAGGCTTTTCCTTTTAGAAAGAGGGATGTGATTCTGGATCAAAGTAGTCCACAAGGTAGCCATGGCCTGGTACTTCAAAGAAAGAAATCTGACTTCCAGTCCTCTTCGACAAAACATTTCCTAGAGCTCATATATTGCAGGCTCAACAGGTGTATGCAAGTTGGTATTCCTTAAAGCACGAGTGTTTATACTCTGGAGATTTTAAAAAGTGCTGATTCTGTAATTCCAAGGGGTTTTACATACTTTGAATTCAGCTTAATACTCTTAGATGTTGCAGTCTTCTATTCTTCTAAAACTACAAGTCAACCTCTTCTACACAATGCAAGATTTGATAATAGTTTGAACACGTTGCACATAATTCCTGTATCCTCCACTCAAAAATTCTCTACTTAATTTTTCTTACTTATTTACATTGCAAATGTTGTTGCACTTTGATTGATCTCTTAAAGGGAACATTGGTGTAATACTCTTTCCATCTACAATTTTTTCCGTAGACCTGAACTGGATCACATGAAGGTCGATGTCAAGTACTTCCAAAGAGTTATTTTTGTAAGTATTAATTTTGTTCCTCCGCCTTTTTCCTATTATACATTGAGAAGCTATTTTTAACATTTATTGCAACACAAAACTAGTAGGAAAAAATAGCTCTATATTAGTAAGGGTTGCATCAATACTTACTCCCAAACTAGTTAATTCTCCCTATTACTGTTATTCATCTCAACCAGACAAACCAATGTGTTTTCCAACAGGTAAAGGATATTTGCCATTAATGCTGGCTTCAGTACTGTCCTTGAGGTTACGAGCAGCTGACATACATTAGAGAGCAGCCCAACTCTGCCCCCCACTGTGTTAAAAGCGTCTCACATCATATAAAAGATACCAATTGCCCTGGCTGGTCATCAGTGCACTTTGAAGAATCCAGGTCACAGCAGGACAGGGCACAAAAAGGCTGCCTTCCAACAGCCCTGCTTAGCTCCTAGGCATAAGCACGGGGCTAACCCAAAGAGAGCACCAGCACAGCTTCCTCCTCTTAAGCTAACTTTTGCAAAAGTTAAAGAGTGAAAAGGAAGTATATAATTATTCCTTAACATCATTCCAAGGACGTACTTCAAACTTACGCAAAACAAAGAAGACAGCTGCAAGTTCTATTTTATCACAGTTAAATCTAGATACCTTGATTTAATTGAGTTTTCTTCTTGAAAAGTTTCTCTACATGAGTGACTCTCAGTAACAGTCCCCCCCTAACTTCATGTGATTTTTTTTGTGCTCGAGTGTACCTGAAGGCCAACTGCGCAAAAAATTAGTTAGCCTTCCTTCAGAAATATCTTTTCCTGAGATAACAGCAGCAAAATCCCTTCAATAAATATTTAGTCCATCCACCTGTAGCAATGGAATGTGAAATTGTTTGCAGTTCCCCAGACTTTCCCACGGAAAAGAAATAATATGAGACAGGGCCTCGAGCAACCTGGTCTTATGGGAGATGTCCCTGCCCATGGCAGGGGGGCTGTATCTAGATGATCTTAAGGTCCTTTTCAACCCAAACTATTCTACGAATATTTTGAATATTATGAATATTTCATAGAATATTCATAGAATGCTCTATGAATATTCTATGAAATTCTTGAAGATTACAATTATTTCGAGGTTTAAGCCAGGGAAGAACAAACTTTCTGTTGGAAAACAGTTCACATCATACTCCATTTCTCCAATATGTCTTGTATGCTTAGGAATGAACATTTTTATGTAAGTGAACAACAAGTGTACTTAATGGCTCTGTGCTACTACTCAAACTAGCAACCAAATCCTTATCTTGCAGTGCTTCAGCAGCCCCCGCAGAGGAGTGGACTGACTAGGACTGCACCCCTTCCAGTTACTTTTCTTTCCGAAGTGTGGTTTGGGGATTCAGCTTTTTTCAGTTTATCAACATGACCACATACACTGTGGGCATGAAGAGAGGCATTTTTGAATCTGCTATACATAGCATACTGATCAAAATGTAAACACAGAAACGAGAAAGTGAGTTGCCTAGAAAAAAAAATGACATAAGCATCAAATAGACAGTGCAGGGAAACAACAAAAGACACAAAGCTGATAGTGACCAGCAATAATTCTGTTTTGCTGACACTGGGTTTCACTGATGAAAAAAAAAAAATAGAAAGGAATGGCCTGTAAACAACAGGAGGTAAGTTCTGTTAGACAAATCTTAAAGACAAGTTGTTGCTGTAGTAAGGAAAAATAAAGCTTTGAAATGGAGTATTCTGTAAAAGAAAATAAAAGAAAAAACCAAACAATAAAAAAAACCAAAAGAAGGTCATCTCCTTCCCACATTCACAGTTCACAAAAGAGTCTCCAGCCCCAACTCCATCAGTTTCTTGCTAAATTTTCTTTTGTGCCTTAGAAAACTTCATGAGATGATAGCATCTTTACAGCTAAAAGTAGGCCAGGATCCTTTCAAGAATCCACCAAACAAGACATGGCACTCCCTGCTTCATGGGAAGGACTGTAATACTAACAGATAGTTTCCTATGATGGAATAAGTCTTGGTTTTCTCCTCCTCCTGAAAAATGAGGGAAATGAGTGCTATCCAATCTAAAAGGCTCTTGGGTAAGATGGGAGACCCATTCCATATAGCATATATTAAGTTTTCTGACAGAAACCCCCTTAAACTTACCACAGTCTCACATAAAGTTCTGCTTTTGCTGAGACTGCATTCTCCACTAATGGAAACATAGCTGGAAGTTTCCAAAAAGATCATTTTTAGGATATATGCCAGTGTAATTTGATGTCCATGATGTCATTTAGGTTGATTAGTCCAAATGTGTCAAACAAAACAGAAAATTAATCCAGTCTTTAGGAAGAAGTATCAGTTGCCTCCTGTAGCTAGCCTAAACCAATATTCATAAGAAAAACAGCACCAACATTTGCCCTATGTGGTTGAGACAGCGAATAACACTTTGAGTTCTGAAGCTTTCTTGCTGGCTTTTTCATATCCTTTCACATACACACTACACTGCCCTGCCAAGAATTTAGTACACTTTTTCTTTTTTGAGCCCTCATTCTCCAACCTTAGAAACTGTTTTTTTATCTACTACCTGTTATCCACATAAAACGGAGCATAAAAAAATTATCAGTTCCACTCCCTCAGAATCTTGACTGTGAATCCCTGGATTTTTACCAGCATGTTTGTTTGGAAATACTTGTCTCAGCCAGCCATTAAATCCAACAAGATAGTAAGTAAAGAAAGAACCTCATTCAAAGACATCATATTATCTAGCTTCCATGATGTCAATGAGGTCTTTACTTACATTCTTCCACAACAGCTGAGAAGTATTTTGCTTGGAAAGCTGACAGAAACTAACATACCTTGGTGCTAGAGAAATTCAAAACTGCATGATGGTGAATCCATCAAGATGTCCCTTGCATGCAAACATGCTTGACGCTTTGCTCTGCACAAACACGATTTGAGGTAATCAGCTACTTTCCTCTCATTTTCATCAGGCTTCCTGAAATTGTGAGAAACAAGCTACTAGAGGCACGTGTCTCTAGATCACTGAATGAGATTCTATTTTTGGAATTGCCAAGTGAGCAGACTTATCTCAGAAAAAAACAAACCAAACAAAAAAACCTCCACGTACAAGAAACAGCGCCAACAATTTTGGGATCAATTCAGACCAAGTTGGACATAGTCATGTAAAGTGGCAACTATTTAGCTGTATTACTGCCTGAACTTCCAGCAAACAGTAGCTTCTGAGTTCCAGCCATGCACCAGATGTTAAAGGCAACCCATGGTTGGGTGGGTGCATCAAGCGGTTGTACAGACTGCAGCCTCTCACAGCAAGGATTTTTTTTGTTACTACCAAATCACCATTACAAGGTGTTTTACAAACCCTAACAGCATTTATATATGTATATGAAGAATATTATGTATGCATATGTCCAAACGCTTGAGAACACTTGCTGATTCACGTAGTACCTGCTGCTTGACCAGGGAAGGCTAACGGGATTAAAACCTTACAGAAGGAACATGTTGACCGAAGAAATGATTTAACGTGATACCTTTAAGCATTTAGCTTTGCCTCAGCTGAAAACCACCTCTGTCATTTATAAAGCCTGTAAGCTGCCAAAATTTCACTTAATGCTTCACCCAGAAAGGAGGCATGAAGTAGCATAGTGCTTTTTCCTACACATCAGACAAGAGCTTAAACAGCATGGGATTTAGCTGCAAGTAGAGAGGCACTTCTGTAGTATCCAAGACACCTGCATGGGTTGGCAGATGTGACATCAGACCCGTGCCCTTCTGGAGAAGTAGCTGTAGATCAGGCAAGGTAAGTGAGATGACATAAAATGGCACTAGGTGTTGACACTTGAATCTCTCCCAGCACAGTCACCTTCTACAAAGCCACCGAGACTGCTATTAAATTCTCTAAAGTGTAAATCCTGATTTGAGTATTGTTTTCAAAATCTGAAGAGATTTTCATAAGGATGATTGTTGCTGCTCGGAAAAGCTTGCTATTTGTTGGTTAAAATGAGATATCAGTTTTGAACATATTTTGCTAGTGCCTAAAAGGTTAATCCCTGCATTAATCTGCCTACTGTATCTTCTCTTTATAACTTTATATTCCTTGCTATTTTCTGCAAGGGGCACTGTTAAATATATTTCTTCTTGAAGTGCTGAGTCTTGAGTTTATAAAAGCAGATGAGCTTTCCACTTGTCTAAATTGGGAGGCATTAAGTGTTGTGTGCAAATGGACTGTCAGACAGTCCTCTCCTTACATAGCAGCAGGGTAGAAGGGGAGACAGGGGCTGAAGCAGAGAATTCATTGAAACAGGCCTGACCCCAGAAGGAAGCTGAAATATGCTGGCAGCCGGCCGCAGTGGGAGTGAGGTGGCTTCCTTCATTTTGAAGGAATTAAAGTAGCAGTGTATGAAAAATATGGAACAAAGTTTATTCCTAAGGGAAAACAGCACACATGCTTCGTTCACAAACCATACATGCTTTATGAATGATGCTAAGTCATTCGTGAGCATCAGTATACTCACATGAAAGGGTCAAAGCCCACACATTTTAGTGTGACAGAATGATGTTCAGTTTCTCCTCTGTGAGAAATAATTACAGGACGCTGGCTGCCAAGAAAGGGGCATTTCCTGAAACAGTGGGCAATTGGACATTCTAGGTAAGGAATGACCGTATCAGAGAGTGGTGGGAGCTACCCCGACAGAAAGCAGGAAGGTTTAAGTGAAAGGGTGCAGCAGCACTGGAAAATAAAAAAGGAGCCTGCTGACAGCATGTGTTGTATATAGGCCTGCTCTTACACTAGCTGTTGGCAGAATATCTGCTTACCTTTTATCTTGCGAAGTCCTAGCTGAGGATGTGCCCTTGCCTCCTCCTTGTGCACTGCCCTCCCTTTGGTCTAGTTAAGAAACCAAGCAGTTTTTCTGAAGGTGTTCTGCAACTCTTCTCCTGCATGATTGCTCATTTCACGTAGCATATAAATTTCCATCCATTCCAGGGGCATTGTTGAGGTGTGACTAGACTATCCAAGATCTCTGATCAGAAAAGTAGGTTTGCATTTAAAACTGTAAAGGCAAGGGTCTGTGTCACCTTGCAGGGTTAGTGCAGGCTCCTACAACTTTAAACCACATTGGAATGATTGCATGATCTTGTCAAAACATCATTTATCAACCCTACGGAAACTTTCTGCTGCTCTCTAACATGGATTTTTTTTTTTTTTACTCAAGTCAGTTTTGTTGTTTTCCTGTGAGGACTGTTTTGAAAGCATAAACAATTACACCAATTTTAAACCTACGGTTATTCTTGGGTCAAAGCAATTTCAGAGCAAACAATTCTAGTCAGAAATACTACACCAGGAATAGAGCCACGCATCAGATAGACAGACACCTAAGTAATGTCACTGGCATCTATTGGAATGCTAATTTCTGGGAGAAAAAAATAAGTTATCTTAATAACAACAGACTGTATGCGCTTTTAAATGTGTTGATTCTTCCCTATTTTGCATGAATAAACTGAAACTTGGAAAATTGCTTTTCTGATATCTGACAGTGTCTCTCTTACTGAATGCAACTTAAATAGGAGGCAGATATGGACCGTATGACAGTCCGTTTGTACACAACACTAATCACAGTTGACATGTTTGTTTAGAGATCTACTTGTAATGCTTCAGACCTCAGATATATATACATTTTTTAAAGTCTTAAGAACCATGGTGCTACAGCTATATGTGTGAAGTAGTAGTCTGACCTGCTAAAATACAGATATATTTTGTCCTTCTGTAGTTGTTCCAAGCCAGGCTACTCTGCTAGAATGCTTCAAGTAAGGACGTACCCTTTCATATTCTTTTAGTTACACAAGCAGGAGTTTCTATTTCCTTGTTTATCCTCAATGAAAGGGTGAGCAGTCAAGTCAAGCATTGGGCAATGCAGCAGATGTGCACAAAGCACCCATCTGACAATGGCCAGGGTTCCCACTGAGACTTTTGAGTCGAGAATAATTGTACTTTCTTTTGGCATGAACCAAGGGTACAAAATCACATTTACGTGTGCAAGCCTTTGCCCTCTCAACATGTGTTCTCAGTTGCATTTGAGTAGCTGGCGAAGGTCAGTTTGATTTTCAGTCCTAAAATCAAAGAGTGATAGTAGGAATGTGGCAGATAGTAACATTTTAAAATATAGTATTTCCTCTCCCTCCAACCACACTTAGGTTTTATTAATTAGGTTTTGCAGGAAAAAAATTTTTAGAACTGTCTCTCAATAATAAACAAGCTCAGGTTTTTCAAGACCCAGAAAAAAAAAAAAAAGATCTGATATTGCACAGAATTGCATTTTTTATGCTATAGTTTTCAAAAAATCTCTCAAATTGACAAAAAGTTCAGTATTTAGTTTCACGCTATGTGCTGTTTTCATATAATGACTCCTCCTGTGTTTGGGTTTTTTTAATGTTATTTCCCTTTTAGCATCTCAATTCTTTCAAAGCATAAAGAACTCTCAACCTAAACTTCCACCTGTTACATAGTCTGCCCTGTTTTTCCTTTCCTCCCTTCTCTTGTTCTGCATTTTTCATCATATCTCCTTTTTCCCCCCCCCGAATTCCCTATTACCCCTTCCCATTTGGGCCTCTGGATCTTGGAGTACTTAGCTTTTTTCCATCCATTAGCAGCAAAACAAATTTTACCCAATTTTTCCCTCCTGAAATATAACTGAATCTGATTTACTACATTTTGGATAAAAATTAAACTGCAAACCAAGAGCCAAAAAAACCCACCCAGCCCATTCTGCAGACAAGCATACACACAACACTTAGCAAATGACAATTCCTAATGTATTTTTGACACAGCAAAGAGTTCATCCTTTGAGGTACATGCATGTGCTAGTTCCACATCTGAGTATAGATTCAAAAGCAGTACTCTGTCAGAAACAAACTGAAATTTGTGCGACTAGGTTCTCAAATACCTAGTGTAAGACTAATTCACTTCCCTTAAAATTAACAGCAAGAAATAACCAGCTATTCATACCTTTATAAAGACACAGAACTGACTTCCAACTGTATGCTTAATTTTCATGCTGTTTTGATTTCTCATAGAATTACTTTTGAGAAGACAGTAGCAGATATCCATTAGACTCCCAACTTTTTTACTTGGCAGGACCTAATCACATATGATCTTATAAAAATGCGAAACCCATAGCGTGCTTATAGGCTTATATAACCCATCAAACCCAAGACAGAGAAAATATATTTCTTGAAAAGTAGATGAGAAGATCAACTACAGTGAAACTCCTTGACTATCCAGCTTCTCTGTTCTCCCTGCAAATTTTAAAGGTCACAAACTAGATTACTTGAAACCAATCTACCAATTTTCTGTACTTTCACTGAAGAATGCCCAAGCCTTTAATAAAAGGATTTTGCCTCTGCTCACTACTAAACTGATGGTACTTCAAACCTCATCCACCCTTTCTCCTGTACGAGACCCTTCCCTTGTTCTCTAAGTACAACGCTACCTTATACTACCCTCACCTACTTCTTTCCTGTGTTGTTACCACTGGAAATGTGCCTGCACAAATGCAGCTAATGTTCAGTGGGATATGCAGCACTACCTCTTCATTTCAAAGGACTTCTAACAGAAACTGCCACTGTTTTAAGCTCACTTGAAAAGGATGTGACTTGCAGCGACATTTAAATGAATTAGGCAAGTAAAACCACAAACAGAGCAAGTTTTGTGGAACCTTTGCTTTGTGATTTTAAATTTTATTTTAGGAGCTCCCTGTGGCTCTAGTCATGATTGTGCCAACATTTGTCAGGATGGCTCTTCTGAAGTCAAGATGCGCTGGCTGTGCATATCCACTGGTCCAGATCACTCAGTGCTAGCCATCCTTCAGGAGTGGCAGTTTAAGGGTTAAGCAGCAGAGGGCACAGAACACCACCACCTCGAATACAGAGCCCTGAAACAGAGCTGGCCACCCTGACAAAGCCTGGAGGGCAGTGCTGCCTGCCCAGCCCCAGCCACCATCACAGGCATGTGGTTGTTTCCCACCAGAAGGCGGGAGATCCCCCTTATTCCCACCATTCTCTAAGCTCTTTCTAGGTACAAAGGCAGTAAACAGTACCTTGCTGGGCTGACAGGGCTTGAACTGGCCCATTGCAGCTGCTCCCCCAGGTCAGACCTTATGGATCACAAAATTAACTGAATATCCCCCAAAACCATCCCTTGCCAAAGCTGTAATATGCCATTTGCAAATTACTTGGCATTTACAAGTCCAGGTACTGTATTTTGGTCTCCTCTGGAAAAGCACAGGCAGAAACAATAGGCAGAGAAACATGTTACTAAACGATTGGTCACATAACTGGGGGCGGGAAAGGAGTTGGATCAGCCAAACCCCAACTGCACGTAATAATGTGTCCTCATGAACAGTCCACAAGATCTGACTCAGATTCATATGTGTAAATGTATCCTCGCATCTGTTAGACACTTTAAGAGGGAAAAAAAAAAGTGCACTAAGACAGACAAAAACATAGCAGTAACTATGAAATCTCTCAGCTACTGAAATGCTTCTGGCAATTCCTATGTTTTGACAAAAATTGTCAAGCATGGTGTTATGAAGCTGGTACATTTATAAACTCAGGCAATGAACGAAAAAGCTCAAATGTGAGTTAGATACAGCATGTATTTAAGAAAAAAACAACTCACAAAGACAGGGAAACCAAAGCTGATGGAAGCTGAACTGAAGTTGAATTAAGAGTGAACTCAAAGCTTCACAGCATGGGATGGTTTATTAGCAGCCTGAAGACAAAGGCCACAAAGCACTTTTACTCCCTTAGAGAGAGGAGCCCTATTATGGAGCCTTTCAACTCCCCAAGAATTGCCTTTTAACTCTCCCTCCACAGTAGGACAAACAGGGGAAAGAAATTAGTCTTGGATGATGTTAGCTGTTTTGTAACTTGTCGTGCTAGTCCCACTGGAGCTCTTCTGACTCCTGTCAGATTTATCCTCTTGACATTCAAAATGGATTAACCTAAGGCATCTTTTTATAAATACAAAAAACCCAAACCAAACACAAACCCATAGCATTTTCTTTCTCTGCCTCTGAAAATATCAGGATTAATTAGATGGCCAAATGATATTTCCTGGACTTAGTAGTAAGCTCTCCTTGACTGTAGAGCTACTATTAAAGGAAATGCTGTATGCTAACACAGAATCTGCCTAACCAACTATGTCATGCTGTCTTCTAACTACAGTGTAAAAAACATTAAAATATCCCCAAACACCTTGTGCTTTTAGTGATCTCTTAGTCATTGAGCCTGAAAATCTGTAGCAAAATGCATTCAATACATCAGTATATCGCACTCGGCTTAAATTAGTGCATTCTTACCAAGGAGAGAGAAAGCTGTTATTTTTCAAGCAATTTAAGAACTCCTCAGATTACTTATTCTGGGTAACTGGTGCTGCTTATTTAAGAGAATTTTCTTTAGATGTGCCCAATTCTGTCTTCTTAAAAACATCTCATCCTTAAGTCTTTTGCCCTAATGACTAAGTCATTATACTAAGTCATATGGCCTGTCATCTTACATGATTTTGTTTCTGTAGGATTGTTCAGACAAAAATATAAGTATGTGCTAACTTGAGCATCAGTTCAGAATGAAAGTTTTTTATATATAT
>NW_009930932.1:0-838 GCF_000696875.1 Nestor notabilis
CCGCTGGCTCTGCGGGGGACAGAGGTGATGGTGACAGCAGGGACGAGCATTTTTTAACCCTGAGTTGGACGAAGCGGAGTGAGAGCAGGACATGAAGGTGAGGGCTGGGGCAAGATGTGTCCCCTCCATGCAGGGCTGGCAGGATTTGGGGAGCTGGATTGTGTCCCGGGGAGCTGGATTGTGTCCCTGGAGGCAGGGGGATGACGGGATGGGGTTGGCAGGCTCCCAAAAGGGCACAAACCCATTTGCCTGCATGTGGGAGCAAATCAAGGCAACCTGGGGGATCTCATGCCCATATTGGCAGCTCATGGAGAGGCAACAATGTGGAAAAAACTTCTGGAGAACCTGGACTGAGAGGTTTTAGGAAGCGGTTGATGTGTTAGAAAGACAGGGAAACTTCAGACTGCAGCCGCAGGATGGAACTGTGGGATTTTTACAGCACATCCATGTCCAAGGATGGGACCTGCCCTGGCAGCCACCACCTCACAGCACTAGGTGGCAGCGAGCAGCAGGACCTTGGCTGGCCCCAGGCTGCTGGGACTGATCCCACCCTGGAGGACTAACTGGCAGAACAGTGCCGGCAGGTCACCCAGAGGCACTGCTGCAGTGTACACTCTGCTCAGGACGGGTCTTCCAAAGCACTGTGCACCCCAGTGCTGTATCCGCTCCCTGCTTTTCTTCGGGGACAGACCAGCAGGGCCATTTCTGGCCAGGCTGGGCTGGGGGTGGTTTGCACCACAGAGGAAGTGCTCTGCAGAGCATCTCCCCGGCGCTGATGCAATGCCCTGACGTTGCTGGCTTGGGGGGGGTTTTGGTCAATTCTTTCGCTTCCTCATTG
>NW_009930932.1:887-2600 GCF_000696875.1 Nestor notabilis
CAGGGCTCTGCCTGGCTCCTCCACAAATGGACACATCCTGCAGGTTCCAGCCTTGGAGCAGGATGCAGGTAGGACCACAGCAGCAATGCTTTTTGTCAGCCTTTGTTTGTCCCATAGGCGGGCAGATCTGTCCCTTCCCAGAAAAGTCAGTGCCTGGCATCATAGCAGAGGTCCCTGCTTGCTGCCTGGCCCAGCTTGTGGCTGGGGACACCCTCACTTCACTCCTCCACCACCCTTGAGTCACAAGGAGCACCCACCCCCCGTCGGGGTGTCCATCCCCAGCACCTGTCAGGCTCTCTCCTTCTCCACCCTCTTCAAAACACGACTTCAAAGGAGCTCAGAGGAAACAAAAGCTTTCTCCACCCTTTTTTTTTTCTACCAGGAACCAGGAGCAGATTTGCTGAGCAAGAACCCATGGAAGAGGAAGGTGTGGGGCCACTGCGAGCTCAACAACCTACTAGACATCAGCAAATCCAAGCTGGACCTGCATTGCAGCATCCCCAGGAACAGTTTTAGAACAGTGGGCTCTTTTGAAGCATCCAGGTGCTGGTAAGGTGAAAATAAAGGAAAAATACAGTTTTAAATGGCAAATCAAAGATAATTCCTGGTCCTGCCTGTTGTAAATTCAGCCTGAGACCTGCAGCGAGTCGTGAATCAAGGATTTATTTTATGGCAAAACCCAGGGCATATCTTCCCGTGTAAGAGCCTCAGCCATGCCAAACCCAACCTCGAAAGGTCTCTTCTCAGCCCCTCATATCCTGCCTGCACCTACTCTCCTCTGCAGGGATGGGAGGAAACTGAGTGTGAGGCTGTTGGGAAGATGACCAATGCTGTGCTGAGGGCGCTGGAGCAGGGGCAGCTCCCCAGGTCTCAGCTCTGCCAGGCCCTGGATAGGTCACCAGCAACAGAACGGGCACTGTGGCTGGTGCCACCATCCCAGCCCTGTGACATGTCACCTCACCTGGCTGGCGGGACGTGCCTGGACCTGCAGTACACTTAGGAATGTGGCAGCCCACACCATGCCCGGCACAGAGCCAGCACCCCGGGGTGCCCACTGCTGGGAGTAGAGTCAGAGCCATGCCCTGGGGTCCTAATTGTGACTGGTCCTAGTAATGGTCAGTCCTAATAGTGACCAGTGCTAGTAGTACCTGGTTCTAATGGTGACCAGTCCTAATAGTGACCAGTATTAATAGTGACTGGTCTTATTAGTGCCCTGTCCTGATAGTGGCCAGTCCTAATAGTGAATGGTCGTTATAGTCACTGGTTGTAATAGCAATTCAGTCCTAATAGTGGCTGGTGCTAACAGTGATTGGTGCTAGTAGTTGCTGGCCCTAATCGTGAACAGTTCTAATAGCAGTCAGTCCTAATAGCGACCAGTCCTAATGGGGACCAATCCTAATAGTGGTCAGCCCTAAAAGTGCTTGGTCCTAATAGTGACCAGTCCTAACAGAGCCTGGTCCTACTAATGACAAGTCCTGATAGTGACCAGTCCTAATACTGTCTGGTCCTCGCAGTGGTCGGTCCTAATAGTGACTGCTCCTAATAGCAGCTGGTTCTAATGCTGACCAGTCCTAATGCCTGGTCCAGGCAGTGCCCAGTCCTAATGGTGACAGGTCCTAACAGAGCCTGGCCGTGGCGCTGTCCGGTGCCGGTGCCCGGTGCCGGTGCCCAGCTCCCAGCCCGGGGCCCGGTGCTCGATGCCTGGAGCGGGGC
>NW_009930933.1:0-69492 GCF_000696875.1 Nestor notabilis
GGATTTCCCCTTAGTGAAACCGTGCTGGCTGCTTCCTTCTTAAAGCTAAGGCATCTCCCAGTGGCAGCTAGTGGCCAAAAAAGGAGTTAGATCCCTCTCTTTTTGCAGCAGGTCTGCAGAAGACGACACACATACACACCCCCCATCCTGGAGTACTACTTGAACATGTATCTGCAGTGTACCCTTCTGAGGTCTAATAGCATACTGGGCTGCATCATTCCACCCTAAGATCTGGAATGCTGTGTTAAGTCCTCTCCAGTATGACAGAGCCACGAGCAAACTCAGGAGTGTCACGTAGGATGCCATTAAGATGGTCAGGGTGTGGAAGCACATGAAGTATAGGAGGCTGAAGAAGTTGTGTTTGTTTAACCTGCAGAAAAGAAGACTTAAAGAGGGCTTCTAACTTCTGCCTGCTACTAGGAGGGCTAGAAGCAAGATGCCAGGCTTTTCTCAGAGGTGCAAAAGAGCAAGAAGTAATGATCATAGGTTGCATTGAAACAAAATGCAACTGGATAGAAGGGGAGGAAATGTCACTGTTAAATGATTAACCATGGGAACAGGTTGAATGGGAAGGGTATTGAATCCCCTTCCTCAGAGGTATTGAAATTCTACTTTGACAAGACCCTGAGCACCTTCATCTAAGTTCCAACCAGGCTGATCCTGCTGTGAGTAGGAAGTAGAACTAGGGGATTTCCAGAGGTGACCTCTGACTTGCATTCTTCTGTGATTTTGTCTTGCCTGGTCTTCAGCTGACACTCTGGAAGGACTCGGGTTGCTTAGAGACCCCATGTCAGACTTCCTAGTCCAGTGCAGAAGTTTTAGGTAGTCTAAGAGACTCAGATCAGGTGTTGTTTTTTTATACAGGACTTCAAATTATCATGCCTCATCTCCTTTGGTACTTGCCGTTCCACCTTACCTGTGTGAGGACTGTGTGTTTCACCTTTTCCTATTGAAGTTATTCACCGTGCAACACATTCTGGACTCACTAGGCCTGAGAGAAAAGGTGACACCATAGCCTTTTTGTCAAGTCACTATGTGAGAAGCATGGTCTCCTATTCCTGCCATGGTTTCATCAGTATTCCATTTTACAATGAAATGTTTCAAGGGTTTGGTTTTTTGTATTTAAATTGAGTATTTTATGAGGACAATGCCTAAATGGATAAAGACATTTAGTTAGCTAAAGCACACGGAGAGGGGAAAGTACTACCACCTAAATACCAGTTGCTGGTGTTTGCATGATCAGTGTCTGCGATGATCATTCAGAACTCATATTTAAAGCTCTCTAGACTTGTGTTTAATCATAGAGAACAACAAAGTATAAGAAGTGCTGACAGTAAGGTGTCCTTACTTTGATCTCAGAAGGCATAAGTGTTGTATCCATTGCAGAAAAGGAGAACTGAGAGAAAAAGAGGAAACAGCAGCAGCAAGTGTTCTATTAATGTATTAGAGACATTTTTCAAGGTGATGAGCGATGTATGATTTCGGCGTAAAATATATGTATTGTATATATGCAATGTGCTGCATGCTCTCTGTAGTAACACATTCATTTTAGCAAAAGACCAGCAAGTACTTCCACACCATTCCATATGAAAATCTGACTAATTCTGTGCTTCAAAAGCAATGGCTTTACATCTTTTGGTACTGTATTACTCATGGAACTGAATCTGTAAGAGTATTACATTTTTAATACACTTTTATTGAGATCTTAAGTGAGATGCTTTAATAAAAATTAACTAAAAAATGAAATTGCATAGCAATACCCTGAAGCACTCAGGTTTTTGGCTTATATTCAACACTTCTATGATTCTAGGTGATAGGATGAGAGTGAAGCATACAGAGGAAGTAATAGCCATAGGTTATCAGAAATGATGGATAGCAGAAGAGAGTAAGAAAAGAAAAAATCTCTTAGCAAGGCCTTTTGTGATAGATGAAGGGTGATGGTTTTAAAGTAAAGGAGTTCAGGGTGGACGTGAGGAAAAATATTCTTTGCAATGAGGGTAGTAAAATACTGGCACAGGTTGCCCAGAGAGGTGGTGGATGCGCCATCCCTGGGGACATCTAAGGCCAGACTGGATGTGGTTCTGGGAAACCTGATCTAGTTGAATATGTCCCTGCTCATTGCAGGAGGTTTGGACTAGATGACCTTTGGAGGTTCCTTCTGACCTAAACTATTCTATGATTCTATGATGATTCTATGATCTTATAACTATTATCTTTTTTTAAGTCACGTCTCTCTGAATTAATTTACCTTCCATAACAATAGAATTAATAAATAACTGTCAGTTTTCTGGTAATATGCAGATACCCAAATTGGATTAATCAATTCATGCTGTTTGAGAAAGGTCTTTCCTGTTATTCCTATGAGAAACGTGAAAAATCCTTCTTTAACAAGATTGCCTGTGAAATAGATTCAGCAAATCAAGAAGATAAATGTTCTTCTAGAAGGAGTCAAGTTAGGCCTGGTGCAAATGTCGTCACACTTTGGTTCTTTCAAATCTTTTCTTTTTTTTCCCAATGTGTTATTAAGTTATTAAAACTTCTCTGTCTACCAAGGTATTGAGAAGGAAAGAGCAGAAGTGCCACTACTGAGACCCAGCAGTTCATTTTCAAAGATGACTGCCTTTGTACCAAGGAAATTAGTAGATAACATTCCCTCTAAACACATAGTGTCTTCATCATATTAAAATATTTTTCTGTTATTGTGTGTAAATAATTAACAATTATATATAAATTAACAGTATATATTTCTGAGTCTTCTAGATACATTGTTGCATATCATTTGCAGGCTTGCACAATAATTCAAATACACATAAAGCATTTTCTAATTATTATTTGAAACATTACTCACACTATAAAATCTCACAGCTTAGAACTGAATCTGTGGAAGGTCTTCAGGCACCTACTTTATTTTAAAGTAGATATACCTAAAGTGTAAGTCTTCAGGATATTCATTCAGTTATAAATTCTTGTCCTTCTTTCAGCTGGGATAGAGTTAATCAATAAATATTCTATAGCTGTATAAAAATAGTTGCTTCCAGTATGCCAGACCTACTAAAATATTGAGAGCACTGAAAAGAAAAATACTTAACCTTGTCAAAGCCTCGAGAGTAACTATTCCCATTTCTGTCTCAGCTACTGGGTCTAATCCAGCAGGTATTTTAATTGCATACTTCTGAGAATGTGGTCTGACAATAAGCAGGATCAGGAGAAGAAAAAGCATTAGAATAACTTCCCTCCAGCATTCCTACAGCCAGTGTGTTGACCCTGGAAGCTGGAGACTTGGGTTCCCTTCCTGTGGAGGAAATAAAGACTCCAAATAGTACCTTCCTTTTCAAACAATGTAAAACACCTTCAACAAAAAGACCAAGAATCACTCCTAAATCCCTTCCAGCAAAAATGTGGCACCCTCAGTGTGCCTGAACCACCCAACCTGTATCATGTCAGACAGCAGAGGCTTTGATTTGTTTCCCACACTGGTGCTGAGCACTGTAATCATGGCATTGGATGAGTGGAAAGGATGAGGAACCAGCCCCTGGAGCACTAGTAAGGTTGATGACAGCCAGTTTACTTAGGCCTTTGATTTGTTTGAATGAACAAGGATCTACTTACACTATATAAATGGGCAGTTTCATTACTGCTGCTGGATAGAAACAGGAATAACAAAACATCTTAAACTAGATTTTCTAGGCAACCATTGATAGGGATCTAACCTTGCCTCACTTACCCAGAACTGCTTCTTTTGCAGTAAAAAAAAAAAAAAAAATAAATGACTGTTTAGCACCTTTTCTCTGAATTAAGGTATTTTCTGAACTCATTTTTTGCAATACACTTCTCAGAAATAAAGTCATATGCTTTGGAGGAGCTTTAGAGAAGAGTTGAATTGAGATCAGTAAAGCTGTGTCTGGATGCACATGTCCAACAGAGTATAATGTACTGCAGAGTTCAGCTTTCTGCCCTAACCGTCTTCAAATAGAATCCATATTGGTTTTTATGCCTTGAAATTGTTGCCTTAGTTTAGGACATTATGGCTATAACCCTTTCTGTGCTTGGTGGGCAGTTAAAAGCAATACTTTGTATCTGCCAAGTGAATCAATAAGCAATTTCTATAGAACCTTATGGTATGCGTCTCTCGCATCAGCTACCATGAAGATTTTAGGAAATACCAGAATGTATTTCTTAGCAGTATCAATCATCCACTACCTAATGTCATTTTAACATAAGATCTAGAAGGAAAAAAAAAAAAATAAAAATACTGTTTCTTTTGAGAATTACTGCCTGGAATATACTTAAGATTTACGGAAGTAGGCATGGTAAGACAGGTTCCTACTGAGAAGGAAGCAACTCAGCGCCTCTTGCTCCCACAAATAGTCTGTGAAATGCATTTATTAAAAATTTATTTAAAAAATTTATTAAAAAGGAGTCTTAAATGCTTTGACTATTCTCTGTAATTCTAATTCTGGCCACAGAGTTAGATGATGACTTATCAAATTGACACTCAAACTTACGTGATGTGAATTTTTAATTGATCAGGTTGTAGAAAGGGGAATATTAAGGGTTTGATTTATATCTGCTTACCAAGCCAATACTGTAGAACAGGATGTTTTACTGAATTTAGGATCTGGTAATACATAAAGACTCTCTTGCACATAATTATTTTAATTTTTGGAGTACCAGATCAAACTGCAAATATTCTTGTAGCTTTTTGAAGCTCTTCTGAGAACATGATCAGTACAATTGTTAGATATGTGGCGCTAAACTGACGTTTGCTAAGAAGAGCTGAGGGTCCTGCTCTTACATGGGATGTTTGTAATTTTAAAGCATTTAAGCCTCCCTAATCATAAGGGATGGTGCTGTAAAGACTTTGATAATTAGTTTGATTAAAAGAAAATGATGATAGATTCACACTGATTAGAGAATCTCAGCAATTTCAGCACCAAGAACAGGAATGTTTGTCTTAATCAGTTCATCAGGGATTTCCTAAATTCCCTGAAACCCAGTTTGAAAGCATGACTCCAGGCACAGTTTTGAATAACAAATCTGATCTTGTAAATAGACTTACTCAGTTTCAGTACTTACAGGGCCGCTATCCTTTGGATATCCAGGCTCTTCGTGATCCTTAATATACTTAAATGAGTCATTAAATTATTAAGACTGTAATTCAAATTATTAGCAATTTATATAGAAAACTGAAGAAAACTGATGTAATTAATTCATTATTTTACTGTGCTTTGCAGGTCCTAAAATGGTAGAATTTCACGGTCAGCAGTTTCAGATCAACTCAAAGGATGGCAAACCACTTTTTACAGTGGATGAAAATGAGGTTGTAATTGGCACAGATAAACTTCGAGTCACAGGTTTGTAACAGTTTGAGAAATACCCAAATAGTAGCCACAAGAAAAACACAATAAAAATGGCATTTTTAAATACATCATTGTGTGTGAATGCATGTTTTGGTTTTACCTCATTAGCAGATAGAAACCTGAAGATATTCTGAACTTTTTCAATAAGTAAACAGTGAGAACTTTTAAAAGTAAAATAATATTTATCACAGTAAAATAATAAATATGTTGGTTTAGTGATTGTTGAAATTTTTTTCTGAATTATTTAGTATTTCCAGTGCACACTGAGGCTGAAAAAATTCTAGATAATACAGAATGAGTTGTACTGAGTTTTATTTGTAAAAGCATTTTTAGACTCTCTCTGATATTTTTATGTGATTTTATCTTTCAAAGTGAAAGCCACTATATTTCTGCTTTGTGTGTAGACATATGTCACAAGATGTTATTTATAATATATTTAAAATGTCATTTCTCAAAGACAAGTTTGTCTTGGGCTATTTCTGCAAATTGCCAAAGTACTCATTTAATAAATAAGATGTCACAGTTATCACAGGAAAAGCTATTTCCTTTTATATGACCTGATAAAGTCAACCTTCATTTTCCAGGTAAATGGTTGCATTAAAATAGATATATCGAGTTGTGATTTCTCCTTAAGCCATCAAAGGAAATACCAGAAATATACTGTAATTTGTTTTCAATTGCATTTTTAATATTTTTAACCTGATTGCAACATCATGTTTAACTTTTGCTAATTACTGGTCCTCTGAAATCTTGAGGTCTTAATTTGAATTGATATATTCATATTATTTCACTGTGCAAAACTACAAATGTAGTAACTATACAATTAGTGTTTCAAAGCCAAAGTTAAGTTATAATAAATGTGTTAATAAATTTTGTTTACGCCTGAGGGTCTTATCTTAAATTTTTTATTATTTAACCTAATTGAAATTACAACTTTGTTTAACCAGGAAACCATATCAAATAATTATTGTTTGCCCAAGGGATGCTAAACTTTAATAGAAAAGCATGTTTAACACAGATATGAAAAACTGCATAATTGTTAACTGATTTGGAAAAGTCTATCTCTGCTCAAAGTAAGCAAAAATAATTCATACATGAGCTTAAATTGTTATGCTAAAACATATATTCTGACTTGTGCAATATTAGTCGTTACACTGCGAGGGTAATTGTTTACTTTAGCAGATACTGTAGAAAGACATGTTGCCTGTTTCTTTTTTACACTGTAGTAAAATTCAAAAGCAAATCCATTAAAATCAGTAAGGTTATTTCAGTGTAAAATTAATAGGAGTGAGAGGAGATTCATGCCTACTTTGCTTCAAATTAATTTATTAAAACTGTGATTTAAATGATACTATTAGCATGAAGGATGAATTAGTAATACTTTGCACACTGAGATAATTTTTTAAACAATTTAGATAACAAGATAAATGTAAAATAAATTTTAAAAAGCTTGTACCATAAGAAACAGAATACCTCAGGCTTAAAATACACAAAGAACATTTTGCGATATTTTATCTACGATATTTGATTTTAGTTCACGTTATTTATGTGAATTATGAAAAGCTCAATAGCAATTTTTAGGAAAACCTGAAATGCTTCAACTAAAATATAATGTACCAGAGAGCAAATGTCATAATTTAGGATCTTTCAGGGAAAATGAAAAAGTCTAAGAATAAGTTAGTACAATCCAATACCTCAGGAATTGTCATTTTCCACCAATTTGATATGTTTGACCTCATGCTATTTCAGTTAGATGTTTTCTGGCCCATATGGTAGAATGAAACAGCAGCAGACTCTCTCTGTTCTCCTAAGAAGGGCAAAATCAAGGTCAGCAAAGCATCTCAGATACCTCACAGGGTCACAGGCAGGTCTTGATGCTCGAGTTCAGACAACTGAATTGAACCTGAAGTCAGCACAGTCAATGTAGCCTACAGCATGAGGAAGACACATAGATCTGGCATGGGGAGAGCTATTCTGCTGACCAAATGCAGTTGTCTACTTCAGGATGAACTTGATGGCTCACTCATATCCCTTGAATATAGTGGCTGAGTTCAGATGCTAAAGTGTGAGAATCCAGCAGTATTTGAAACACCTTAGCATGTATGAGACGTCACATGGTATTGTTTTCTCTACAAGAGACACTTCATTTGATCATGACAGCTGGAGGCCAGGCAGGATGAACAAGGGTATTTTAAATGACGGTAGGTATATATGATTAGGTAACTGAATTTTGCCTCTAGATCATCTGCAAGACCTATATCATAGACATCATAGACACTTAAATTTATGAAAGTGAAGCTCAGCTTAACCCTTCATGACAATTAATGCTACCTGGAGATGTACTTCAGTTACATCCTTTTCAATATTCAGTAATGACCTGCATCTTTTGCAGACATGTATTACTCTGGTACGGAGGTATTGAACATCAGCATTTTGTTCTGGTAGGGTTTTATACATTCAGCTGGCATTGGTGACAGTAAACCCCACCTAGTACCAGTGTATTAGCTAGCAAATAAATTATTGCTTTATACCTAATAGTATTATCATGGCAGTAGGAGTGAGGTCACAGGACTGGCTGGAAACAGAATCTTCTTGTACAATGGCTAGAGTCCATGGCTGTAGGACTCTGCTTTTTCACTCCCTTGCCTGCCGTACAAACTTGCCAACTAGAAGGCTGTCCATAGAAGGGAGAAAATAGGCTCAAGCAGATAAAATTCTCTGCAAGAGAATTCATTCAGCATATATAAAATGGTCTCAACTACTGCACAAAAAGCTTTTTAACAATTACAAATTAGAATTTGTATATCATGACTGTTGTATTTGGTAATATTTTGATGGTGAGAAGGTAAGAAATTAATAGAATGTATTTGCTTAGCCTCCACTTTTCTTGAAGAAAAGGTGGCAGGGCAGAGGGGATTGGTATTTTTATGGAGAAGCATATTGTATTGCCCTTTCTCCAGTTTACTACTTGTCCTGCTTGCTTGTCTTTCATAATGTCTTAAAGATTTGCTGAGTAAGCGATTTTCTAGTGCTCTGTTCTATGGAAAGATTTTCAGATTTAGTAGCTAATGCTGAAGTGCAATGTGAAGATGCATGTCTGATTTAAACACTTCTGCTCAGAAGGTAAGGTAAGTAGGAGACAAAACGAGAGTATGAATACACGTTCTGTTAGACTTCGAAGAGGCAGATAGTGTGTGCTTGATAGGGTGTGTTGGGGGTGTTAATGAACCTTGCTTCATTAAGAAAATTAATATTTTGAGCTTGTGTATTTTAGGATTAAACTCGTAAGTAATAGTCTATAAAACAGTAAATATAGTAGCATTCATATCATATTTGATGTTATTTCTTTACAGTTTAAAAGATAGAGTAGGTAATGAAGATAAGAAGACAACTTAGGGCCATTTGAAAAAAAAAAAAAAATTGCCCTGAGATTATTTCTGGGGTTTTAGTGTCATACTTACTTTTCTCACAGGAAGGTGAGGTTTTACTCTTTCTTAGAGGTGAAAGCTAAAAATATGCAGATAAGCCTTTTCATTCAGTCTTATTCTACCACCACCACCCCTGTCACTAGTGCATTAATGTTGCTATTTCCCATTGGCTTTCTTCCATTATGAATATTTAGGTCTGTAATACTTTCAAAGATTTTGTGGAATTTTAATTCTCTCTATTAACTTTAATGGAAGTTATGCTTTAAAAACCTTACTTACTTACTTTGTTGTCCCAAGTAGTTTAAAATTTCTGTCTTCAACTTTCTAGATTTCATTTTAAAATTTACACATGAATTTTTACATTACCTGTGTATTGTGTTGTTCCAACCAATACTGTAATAGTAGGACTGTAGCTATATTTTAATTGGTTTATTAACTGTTAATATATTGTTTCTTATCTTTATTTCTAATATCAAAGTGGCCATATAAATCACCGTTTCTATTTTGTTTCCATTTGAACTTTTACAGTATAGTTTGGGTTTTGTTTTTTTTTTTTTTTTACAGGACCTGAAGGAGCACTTTTTGAACATTCTGTAGAAACACCACTTGTGAAAGCAGAAGCCTTTAAACAGCTTAGGTAAGAATTTATACATAAAAACATAAATCTAATAAGTAAATATTGTTTGCCATAAATATTCACATATTTTCTGACCATGGCATTTGCAACATCATTTACAAAACTGTAATTTAAAACAAATTATTGCTTTGAATGAAAATTATACATTGCTCTGCAATTTTGAAATATATTATGAATCCTTTATTGTTGATGAATATTTAAAGCCACTTAATGTACCATTGAAGTTTTTCTGAAAACTTCTATTTTTCAGTTTTGAAAACCTGAAGTATGACTTTTTCTATTATGTTGCAATAGAAGTTGCTTGTCTGCAGCAGGTCATTGGCCTATAATTAGTCAAGATTTTTAGAAACTACTGTCAGTCTGAGGTAACAGACTAGTAAGAACACTCTGGAAATGTGCAAAACTGTATGACTGAAGAGCTGTTTGGGGTGAGAAAATCATTATAAAATACTTTGTATGTTTCAGAGATCCTTACTTCAGGATAGCATTTCTTTCTGCATAATTCTATGTAATTTTGAGTATCCCAAATTAGCTTGTTATAAATTGGTTATGATGAGGTAATAAACTCGAATTACGTTCTGTTCATGAACATGTTATGTTTCTTTTTATAAGCCAGTTCAAAGAAAGATTTGAAATGAAAGAGGATTTCTTTAACAACTATACTTCTGTACTTTCATACCTTGGCAGTTTGCTACTTTCTGTCATAATTTCTCTTCTGATAGGGATAACTACTAGAGGGTAATGGAAGATGATTAAAGCTTTCAAAAACACTGTCTGTATCTTGGTGTCTGAATTTTCAAACTGAGAATGGCAAATGAGAGGGAGACCATTAAGATACTTCTTTTAATTTTCTCCTTGATATTTAAGATACACTTACAGTAAGATATCTGACGTGTGCATTCAAAGACCAAATGAGATCAAGACATTAGTTTTTACATGTTGATGTCCACTTCAGAAGTGTGTTTCTTCTACTGTGCTAGAATTTGGATGTGACAGACTTTGATCAATATGTAGGACTCTGCATTTTAGTGACCATTGTCTGAATTTGTAGGGATTGGATTCATTATGCTGTAAATTTGTCATTTCCTGTCATTATCTCAATTTTTATAAGGTAGGATGTTGAATTTTGTAATTACAAAGACAAGAATCTCTGCAAATTTTCATTGGATACATATCAACTATTTTCTGTGGTTATTACTTCACTTCGAATGCATCATCAATTAATTTTTTAATAGGCTTAAAGCTAATAGTTTTATCGTACATTCATTATGCTGTAGTCAATTTTAAGTTCTTATCTGCACTTTATTCAAAAACAATTACACTGTTTCAGACTGTATGCAACTATTATTATTATAAATTTTTCCTCTGGTTTTGAAATAGGATATAATTTGAAGGAAATTCAAATTCATTGAGATTAATTCAAATCACTTGTAAAGTTCTCCTTCATGGATGAGTGGCTTTTCTCTCTAGTGATTTTTCATGTCAATTGTAAACATGTGTTTTGATATAAAACATTGCTATATGTTAGCAGAGCTCAAGTGTAATGAGTAAAATCCCATTCAGTTCTGTCTTCAAATAACTTAAAATAATGGGAAGTACAGATTCTTCCAGAATTTACAGAAGTTTCCTAATAATTATAACATCAAAGAAACACCTATATGGCCACATCAACACTGACACTTGCAACTGACCTTAGTATTTGACATAAATCCTAAGAGCTGCTAAACACCTGTGCTAGAGAGCAAGTTAGCTTAACCCTAAGAAAAATGCTGAATATAGGACATGAAGCTGTGCAATGTATACACCACTTACTCATGTCCTGGCAGGCCCTTACCCAGAGCAGTTCAAAATGCCTTGTTCCTTTAATTTTATTTATTTTTTTACTTTTCTCTGTCATAATCTGTGTCAAGTCTGAAAGCAGAGATGGCAGTGATTTCATGGAAGGCTTCTTGGGAGCATGAAAAAGCAAATGCATTTGTCTGCAGTGCAGATGCTAAGTTAAGATGTAGGCAGAAAAGAACAATTTATAAATCTCATGCTGGAAAAAGTTTACTTTCAAGAGTAATCTTAGATGTCATTGTAAACAACATTCATGCATTCTGTTGTACAAGAGCTCAAACAAGTTTACCAATGAATGGTTATTTTTTAATGCTTTATAAAGATTCTGTTTCATTCCACACTGTTAAATACAGGAATCTACCTACTGAAAATCACTTCAGTATGAAAATTTAAAATGCCATTTTAAGTATTACTTTTCTATTTCAAACTTGAATATGCTTCTTTTCCA
The DNA here is from genome assembly GCF_000696875.1 of Nestor notabilis. NCBI lineage: Eukaryota > Metazoa > Chordata > Aves > Psittaciformes > Psittacidae > Nestor > Nestor notabilis. The sequence goes on from NW_009930933.1 coordinate 11,713, forward strand.
CATTAAGGTAGTGAGTACCAAGTTATAGGTAATATAACCTATTTGCTCACCTCAAGCCATATCTTCACACTTCCACTGTCGATTAATCTTCTGCTATTTTTCCTTCAGTGGTTGTGCTGTACCATATGAATATGATATGCTAAATGAATGTGATATGAAGTGCCATGGTATGCAGCATTAACTATAGGGAATACTGCTTCAAGAAAACTCATCCACTTCAAATGTAGTTGCATGTTTCAAGGAGCTGATTGGAAAGCTGTTGATGCTCATAACTTTTCAGCTAATGTCAGATGAACGGAGGCTGCATTCACTCTCTGTCATTCAGATTTAGGGCAGGACTGGAAACAAAGCTGACATAAATGGCCTTCTGAATTACACATTCTGCTGGCTTTCCTGTCCAAATGCTGAACTTCAAGATAGACTGCTTTTCTGGGAACAAAGAGATAAGTGTGTTAGAACATATCTTTTTATAGCTAAGTAATGGAGACAGAGCAATGCAATTATACTGCGGTCAGTAACTGTCTTTTCATTCCGTAATTTGAAGGAAACATTTAGAGTCCTTTTCAGTCTAATAGATTGAATTCATGACTCACCCATAAAGAGATGTGCTTGCACTTACTTCCAACTAGTAGAAAGAATTACAACAACAAAACTGAAATTTCAAAAATGAACTTTCCTAGGTTTAAAATAACACTGCCTACTTTTTAATTCCTTTCCTGGATTTCTTATGTCTAAATAAGATACCTAGTTTCCATTTACAAAATTTAAGACTGTAGGACCTAGCAGAGACCTATAAACAGGGTCTTGCACATCATAAGTGTCGACAAACTTTCCAATGGCATGCTTACAGTCGACAGGAAGATTTGGATATATCCAAAAAATATCCTATGCAGAAAAACAGCACTGAGGAGGTACCTCATTAGAATTAGCTAGTTGTCATTAGTAAGAACAGAAATATATCTGGACTCCTACTTCTCCCAGCAATTCAGTTGCCTCAAATAGTCGAGTGTCTACACATCTTCCAGGTGCAGAGTTAGGCCATCAGTCAGCACCCCCAGGTCCTTTTTCCACCAAGCAGCTTTCTAGCCACTCTTCCCCAAGCCTGTAGCGCTGCATGGAGTTGTTGTCACTCTAATGCAGGATCTGGCAAGTTTTCTTGTTGAACCTCAACAAGCACCTATTTACTGGGTCATATCTCCTCTCCTATGGCTGAACCTGATCTTCTGTATGGTTGTGGGACCACAGAAGAGCAAGCAATAGGAAGCACAAGTTATTGTTTAAGGCATTCATCCAAGAGTAGGAGGAGACCAGGAGTTTTCAGTTACAAAAGTAATCCTGGAAGAAGAACCAGATGAATGCCCTGACCACTAGGTTATCTCCTCTTTATTTGGAGACAAATAAAGAGGATTATTTGGTTGTACAAACGCTTGCATTCAACACAGGCATTGCCACAATGCAGCTCTTTGCTCTTGCCAAACAGTTTTGTAGTCTGGAAAAGGGAGGTCACAGATACAGGTTTTATTCCCCTCAGGATAATGAGGGAATTGAACTGATGCTTCATAATTCAATATCGATATGATTGTATTATATGTGATATAGCATTATTATAATATTGATTATTATTGATCAGGTCTCCAGGGGCTTCTGTAGAATTTAGCTCCCACCTCAAACTGGATTGCAGCAATGTTTTAATGGAAAATGGGTACCTTGCTTTCCAAATAAAGTAATTTAAACAGAATTAATGAAACTCATATTCAGACACATATCTTGTAACTCAAAATGTAGGTGGTAAATCTGTAGTAGTAACTAATGGAACTAGATGATGTGGACAGAGACATTTATAGAAATTTCCTAAAAGCCAGCTTCTCCCTGGGTTCTGTGTTAGATACTGGAAGTAGCCTCTCCTGGTATTATTAAGAGTTTAATACCAGCACACATGCCCTTTTATATCCCCAGTTATCAAATAACAATCTTGATACGAAAACTAGTGTCTCAGTTTAGGCATTTTTCCAGTCTGATGCTAACATAGTTTTCTGATAATATATAGCACTTTAGAATACTATTTAGCATATTATTTTATTCTTTCTATATTTTATATCCTTGAAAGTTTTGTCATTTTGATACTGTTCACTTCTTGTGATCTACATGGCTAAGGCAAAACAATGAATGAGCAAAATTCTTTAAATCTCAAAACAATGTTTCTGAGCCGAGCATTCTCATTTCCCAAACTTTTTGAAATGAGCTTACAAAAGTGACGTCTTTCCATTTATTAAGTAACTGCATACTATGCATAATGAATATAATGCTCATGAATGAGTACTAGCTTTGTTCTCATATTTCCACATATGGATGTCTGACAGCCAGAAACTGTTTCTTCTGAGCACAAATCCTGTGGGAAATCACACTTAGTACAGTCAGTTTGTGGCATTTTGCCAATTCTTCAACTGAGGGTTTACATCCAAGTTCAGAAGTGACCCACATCTTTCCACCCTTCTTGGATTTGCATAGCACTATAACAGGAATGATGTCACTCTTCCAGAGAATCAACTTTTGTCAGAGTATGATTATAAATATATATATATAAAATGTTATGCAAATGTGGGTATATTCTGAAAATACTTCAGTAATTCCCAGACAAAGAGATGTTTTTTAAGCAAACATATAATATTGACATTCGCTGAAACTTTAAATGTATAATTTTAGAAACATTGCTTCATATTTTAATAAAACGCCTATGTCCAGTGCTTAAAAGCATAAAAATATATATTTTCTGGCTTGTGAATTACATGTTACAGAATATTGATAATTTGAGGGCATAATTATGTGTCTTCTAAGTATTTGGTTAAGGTAAATTACTGTACTGATGGGTTGCTGGTAGACCTTCCTATCTGTATATTCAGAATAAATGTGTCCCCTTTAATTTTTACTTCTGTTATGTGGCATCAAATAACTCCATTTTCTTATGGCTTCTACTTTACCGTGATTCTTTATGAAGGCTTACTTTTATGCTTTCCATTTCGCACTGGTAGTATGATTTCCTTTGCATTTGAAGTATTTTCTAGGGTTAAACTGTGTAATAAGACAGAGAGAAAAGCTGGAAACTGAAGTTGTGGGTGTATATGGTCACATGAGTAGTAATTATGAAGGAAATCCAGTAAGAGATGTGTAGAAGCAACCAGGGTAAAAACATTTGCTAAATCATTGCTTAATCATAGTTGTAATACTAATGCTTACATGCTAATTGCTTAAAAATACCATCTGACTAATTGGAGTACAGTGATTTTTATTTGTACTCATTATGTAAATCAAAAGCCCAGTCAGTCAGAGGAGAATGAATTATATAATGGAGAAGTAAGTCGACAGTTATGATTCAGTATTTGTAAAGCATCTCTGCTTCCTGACTGGTGAGATATTTCTACTGCAATGTGATTTTATGAGCCCTGGCATTAATTTCCTAGATATAAATTTGCATTCATATTCTTTATTGCATTCAGGTTAACTAAGAATACAATCAAATATTTCTTTTGGAAGCTTAAAAATTTCTTTCCATTCATCTGATGGACTCAAATCTGTAAAAAGCCATAATGATCAGATGATACAGGATATCATATCTATTACATTTTCAGAAGCATTTCTGACTCAGCTATCTCAAAATGCCCTATTAGCAAAGGCTTGGGTACTGCTTCACTTATGGCCTTCTTTTAAGCAGTGAGTTTAATTGAAAACATTAATCCTAAAGTGAAAAGCATTTTCCAAGCACAATATGCTTTCTCTATCTTGCATTACTGGCTATTTATGTGCACCTATATTTTTGCAAAATCTTGTTCAGTGCAATTTAGTTTACAAACCATAGTGCTTCACCTGCAGGGCATATATATCATTTTACTTATGGACCATATGACCATAGGAAATAGACTTACCTCTACAGATTAGATCATCCTTCCTTCTGTAACTCTGAATCTGAAGTCTGTCCTGCTCTTGCAGATGTTTCCCTCCTGAGGCAGGAGGAACATTGGGTGACCAGTGGTAATAGGACTCAGATCTCCTAGTGAGCCTGCTTCCACATGGATGTGTTGGCAGTCAGAGCTGCTGTCCTGAATTCCTACAATACTTTTCCTGTTTCAAAGGACTCCTGGCCTCTGAAACCAGTGGGTGATAGATAGATACCTCAGGAGAGGAAATCCATGCACTGATGTTAGTGGCCTTTTTGCCAGGTAAGATCTCCTTGAGGACACATGCCAGGTTTCTGCCCACTGTCATAATGGACTTTCAGTTTAAGACAGTCAGGTAGTGGCTGATGCTCTTTCTAAAGCCTCAGGTTTTCAGAGATGTCACTTAACACATTAAGATAAGTAAGAGTCATTTCTGCTGCTTATATGTGACAGTCTTGTGTGGGGCAGTCATATGTCTGCAGTGCAGAGACCAAAGTTTTACTGATTTTCTGCACCAACGCTGTTAAACTGGATGCCTGACAATGTCAGTCTGCTTGGTGAGATTGCCAAGGGAATTTGTCATCAGTGATTACAGCATACCCCACCAGAGCGCAAGCTACCACGAAAACTTCATTAATGACTGTCAAAGTTACAGACACCTTGCAGATGACCACCTGTAGCAATATTTGTAAGTCTATAATTGTGCTGTCACTGGTCTAAGACTTAACATTGAGCTGGGTAGAGCATCCCTTGCGTTATCTTTCACCTCATACCTCTCTGCTCGTCTATCAGACAGGAAACAAGAGTCACCTAGCATGAGGATGTACATATGGCAAATACTAGAAGAAAGGGAAGCATTTGCTGATAACAGTAATTCTTCCAAGATACATTATACATATGCACTGTCACTGTTCTCACTCTTCCCCCTCCACCTGTGTGTGCAGTTGTGATACTTCAGTTGTGAGGAATCTGATGAGAGTATGGCACATTCAGACACTGTACTAACGAATCACAAGAGGGGAAGCCAAGCCCTCTTCACTAGAGTGTTCCTTTTAATGCAGAACAAGTGGAAACTATGAGCAACATGTAGTGAACAATGCCAGTTACTTGAAATTTTTTTATGCTTCTGTATATTAACGAGAAGATTGGTTGAGATATATGAATGTCAAATTTAAACAAGGAAGATAATTTTGTGAAAATACACATAATTAAAATACTAACCTGATTTTTTACAACAGTGATACAAATAGTGTTATTATATGAGAGTAAGATTTTATAATACGAGAAGTTATTTAATACCATTAAAGGCATTTCAAAAAGATAGCGATGCTTGGAACATCTGTGATGTGCCAGATTCAATCACATTCAGTGGGGCCTTGGCCATTTTTAATTACCTGGAGAGTCAGCACATCATATAATCATAAAATTGAGGTCATGACAGAGACCTGTTTTGAATTAGCTCTGCTTACCACTCTTTATCACAACTGTCAGTCTTAAGAGAAGCTTCTATTTTAATCATACCTCAGTTCTGATCTTCAGTCTTCCTTCCTTCAGGAACTCTGCATTGAGTGACAGTGGACAAACAGGCAAAAACACCTCAATATTTAAGATGGATGGAGAACTAGTAAACACATCATCTTATCTTCTGTGTTTTTTAACAGGTTATAGGCGTTTTTAAATTACTTTTATAGTCCTCTCAAAGTACCGTTAAAACTGGGCACTGGTTTCTTCTCTTTCTAAGAGAACATGTAAGTGCAGTTGTCTTAATACTATGAATATTTCTTCTATATTGCTTACATAAAATAAGTTGTGTTAACCAAAACCTTGGGAACTGGAAACATCTGTTACTCAAATCTGGCTTTGTAATTGTGCTTGTGCACAGAGATCACCCGTAAGCCATAAGCAGTGCTAGTGCCTGCGTGCTTATGCTGAACTATTCCCTTGAATCCAGAATCTAACTGAGTTTTACTGGAATCATCTATTCCCACTCAGATTTAGAACATAAATACAAAGCAAATTTAGAACACAGGCTATCTCAAGAAATAAAAAGAAATTATGAGAATTTTTTTTAATTTAAAGGAAAATACGCTGAAGAACATACCAGCCAACATCTTCAAGAGCAGCAAATACTCCCAACATTTAAGAATGCCACCCAAAAGGAATGGAGTGCCTCAGGGATCTGCCCTTTAACCTTTATCATTTTTAACATAAAACAAAGTAAGCTAAAAAAAAAAAACAAAAAAAACCCCAAAATTACCACTTCTTTAAAAATCAACCACACTTCGTATACATGTGGAGTAAGTTAAAATCCCCTCATCTGTATCTGCCTAACACTTTGGCTGATCCTAAATGATTTCTTCACTGTTCATGCATGTGATTTAGCTGATAATTCAGCACACACTTCTGATTACCATTTTGCTCTTATATATTCAGGCTGTCCAGAACTAGAGGATCATCTCGGATGCTCATCCAGATTTAGAATTCCCCTCTCTTCAAGCAGAAACACTCATTCATTCATTCATTACTTCATTCATTCATTCATTGAAGGGATCCTCCCACAAGCCGCGCACACAGATGCCTTTTCAAAGAGACTGATACATGTGAAGCATGGACACAGGGGTTTACAACTGCTCAGGCAGATAGTTCACCTGGAATTGATTCAACTCATTTAGACACCTAGAGCGTAGCTATCTACCTCAGATCTCATCACCTCTTGGTGGAAGGCAACAAGCACCATTGGGGTGTATTACATTTTTATCCTAACAAAGACATTGAAACTATCTGAGGATAATTATGCCCTAGCAGTGCCTATTTCTCTCTGTTCATTTTGAAAGGTGAACAGGGGATCACTTATATTCCTTGCTATAAGCAACTACATTTTTTTAGAGGAATCATGCACTTACTGGCCATGCCATGTTTCGTTTCTCTAAAGAAATGAAAATTCATGATAACAAATAAGGCCATGCACTGTTCTGGGAAATCAAATCCCAGAGTAAAACTTTTCCACTTGTAACCCTATATTCCATAAATTAATCTAAAATGTTAATATTAGTTTATGTAACCTTGTAACTAGGATTAGCAAATGCTGCCAATTAATGGCTCTTGTTTGATATCAGGCATAAGGTAATGAGTCCTTCGAAGCTAATAATTTGCTTGAAGGCCCTGGCCATGCTAGAACTTCATCTTTTCAGGAAAGTCATGACACCATTGTATTTACCTAAAAGAAGTGCATTTTCTTTCTAAGTTGGAAAAAAACATAGTTATCTTATACTCACTAAGGACTTGGAGAATTTCAAAATATAGTCTTAATGTTTTAATTGCTGTCAATTTTCTGAACCTCTTCTTTCTTCAAAACCTTCTGCATATCTTCTACATATCTTCTGCATCAAATTCAGATTTTTTTTATACTAATCTTATTAATTCTGCATCTGCCTCCCATGCTTGTATTTACATTTATATTTGTTATCTTCTACAGTTGTTCCATTGACTCCAGAAATTCTTGTTCTGAGGGTTTTTCTGATTTTCTGTACTGCTCTGAACCATTCATCTCCAATGTCTTTTTGTAATTTACTTCTTTCTTAAAGCTTGCAAATCTGCAACTTTGTATGCAGAAAACAGCACACTCTCTCATGTCTTCAAATCTTGGGTCATCAGATTGCCCACAGCCTGAAGCACAAGAAAGGATTAAAATCTTATCTTGTTTATACTTTTCTTTATGGAGTTCTTAACAAAGAGTTCGTTAGAGGAACACAATCTAGTTTGTTTTCTTGGGTTCTTCAGCTCTGATATTGCAGTACTTAAAATTTAGGAACCCTGATTCATCAGTAGAGCAAGTAACAGACTTGACTCCATATCCAAGCTGTTAAGAGTTATAAGATTTTAATAAGTTCATGGATAAAATAATTTAAATATAGGATTAAACATGGATAAATTTATCTGTGGACAAATGAATATATCCATAGCACCTGACTATTATTTTATTTCTATCCAATGATTGTCTAATGTAAAACTCACAGAGTCTAAGAATCCATTACTGCAGTGGCTCAAGATTTTGTAAGGCCATCTTTCAGCTTTAGAAAATTCATTCCCAAGAGGTTAGTTGTGCTTAGTTGAGCCTAGTGAGTATTCGTGATCTATCTTCTTGTTTTCTTCATTCCACCACTAAGTGGCTCTTCATTAAATATTGACTCCATTGGTAGCAGTGAGATTTTATCATTTCACTGTAGTTCCACTTCTTTCAGCCAAGCACCATAAGCCCAGCTGTGTCATGTATGACAGCTGCTTCCTGAGAGTCGGCAGAAAAGGAAATAGGAAAGTGGTTCATTGGTCCTTTTTTTTTTTCCCCTCCAGAGTTGAGAATTCAACCCTGAAGTGGTTGAGTAATGAAGTGCTCTTACCCCTTAGGAACACAGACGTCTGGAGGGGAATCTAATAAACGTTATGCCCTCTCGAAAATCTAGCTATAAAGCTAACAGCAACTTTTAAAAGAGATTTCCTTGATCATACAGAATCCATTACATATTTGAGAGTTTATTTTATAAGCTCAGTCACCCTACATTATTAGCATTTTACACTGTGTTGATACTTGACAATCTTATTTTCTATAAGGCATTATTTTTTCAAGGAAAGAATCCTGCAGCAGTATTATACATGCCATACAAAGTTCTGTACTACTATTAGCAGCCCTCTTCTAACAACTGCTAGTGCTTCATACATCAGGACTGACAGTATTTGTGTGTATGTAAATGTCAAGAACGTTATTGTCCCAAGGAAGAAGGCTGCCAGGAAAAGCAGGACCTACTACATCCTTGTGTAATTATTAGAATAGCTCTGCCATTACTTAAGTATTTGGTATGTTTCATGCATTACAATGTGCATTTGTCTATTTTTCAGAGGTCAGAGATGTTACAAACTACCAGCAAAGCCCAGCACTTTTTGAGACTTTCCTGTGTGATTGAAGACAAAATGATAGACCTTCCAAAATGACATTTTCATTAATCCATTTAAGCAATAAGCAGAAGAGAGTCAAGAAACAAGTGACTTTTAAAAGCAAATTACAACAAATTGCTCCATTATTTTATAGTCTCTAAATTGCAACATAGTGCTATTGAAGATGTTTTAAAAAGCTTCAGAATTACTAGAAAAATGAGGTACTTTATGTGCAGCTGCTTCATTCAGCCAAGTAATTTTTCTTGAATGCAGTTCCTATGTACACTTGCCTCTAAACAGACATTCTCACAGTATGTTTCTGTGAATTCAATTGTACCCTATTTATTTTCTCCTGATATTATCAGACAACTTTTCTGTATTTTCATGAGGTGCTGGTGATCATCTTCTTTTATTACTAGCACAAAAACTTTATCGTGGAGAGATAGTAGCCTTGGCATACTTAAGTTGAAAGTGCGGTTCTTGTATCTTGTGCTGCTATAAGTTTTCCTGTAAAATTGTCTGTAACAAAGTAGCCAGATACACTTCAAAGAAACGGCAGAAAAAGTTCTCTTTTAATTTTAAATAATTATTTATTTTTGATGCATTATGAACATAGTAGTTTGCATAGTACGTTTTACTGTGACATGAACAATAGACTAACTTGGGATTCAGTAGAAGGGCCCCGACAGTGAGATTGAGTGCACCCTCAGCAAGTTTGCTGATGACACCAGGCTGTGTGGCTCAGTTGATACGCTGAAGGGAAGGGATGCCATCCAGAGGGACCTGGACACGCTTGTGAGGTGGGCTGATGCCAACCTCATGAAGTTTAACCAAGACAAGTGCAAAGTCCTACATCTGGGTTGGGGCACAACCCCAGGCACAGATACAGGCTGGGCAAAGAAGAGATTCAAAGCAGCCCTGTGCAGAAGGACTTGGGGGCGGTGGTTCATGAGAAACTCGACATAAGCTGACTTCATCTGCACTTGCAGCCCAGAAACCAACCATATCCTGGGCTGTATCCAAAGAAGCGTGACCAGCAGGTCAAAGGAGGTGATCCTGCCCCTCTACTCTGCTCTTGTGAGACCTCACTTGGAGTATTGTGTCCAGTTCTGGTGTCCTCAGCATAAAAAGGACATGGAGCTGTTGGAGCAAGTCCAGAGGAGGGCCACAGGAATGATAAGAGGGCTGGAGCACCTCCCGTATGAAGACAGGCTGAGAAAGTTGGGACTATTCAGCCTGGAGAAGACTGCATGGAGACCTCATAGCAGCCTTCAAGTATCTGAAGGGGGCCTATAAGGGTGCTGGGGAGGGACTCTTCGTTAGGGACTCTAGTGGTAGGACAAGGGCTAATGGCTTCAAACTTCAACAGGGGAAGTTTAGATTAGATATAAGGAAGAAGTTCTTTACAGTGAGGGTGGTGAGGCACTGGAATGGGTTGCCCAAGGAAGTTGTGAATGCTCCAACCCTGGCAGTGTTCAAGGCCAGGTTGGACAGAGCCTTGGGCGACATAGTTTAGTGTGTGGTGTCCCTGCTTATGAGGGGGGTTGGAACTAGGTGTTCCTAAGGTCCTTTCCAACCCAGACTGTTCTATGATTCTGTGACCTGTAGATAAAACAGTATCTACACAGAAGATACTACAGTATCTGTAGGTAAAACAGAGTATGCATCCTTATGCAGGCAACTCCCAGGAGCAATAACCCTTTGAAAATGGTTTCTTTAACTAGGCTGCAATAATTGGGGTGATGTAGTATAACCATTGACCAACTAATGGACTTGACAGGGGAAAATGGATGCTGTTTTTCAGTCAATTTTTTTCATTATAGTTCATTTAGTTTCACTCAGTAAAGCTCAGACTTAGGGTATCAAAGAGAGTGGAAGGAATACAGAAGACAGCATCATCCTAAGAAGCAATTATTGCACCTTTAAAGGAAGAAATTTACTATGTGTGATGCAAAATGGTGCATTTGTGAAAGAAAAATCAGTCAGCATTTGAAAGACTTACAGTAGTTATGTCAAATCAGAATTTTGTGCCAAGGCTTAACTAACTGCTATGTTTCCATTACTGTGCAAAAACTGATCAGGGAAGAAGATTTAATGAGTTATTAGTATTTTGTGGTTTTTGACATTCAGTAAGAGCTATTAGAGTTTACTGTTGGATAATAATAATCCCATGTCCTTAAGATATACGTGGTTGTTGGAACATGCTGTGAAACTCATCTTTCCTGTTTGTAAGAAGATGTAATTTAGGAGCCATTCCAAAGAAAGCAATTTTACAAAACAAAAGAGAAATGAGGCATATACCAAGACTGAGAGCTCAGTCCTGTTGTTTTGTCCTTCTTTGCCTTTGGACCTGCTGGCAAACAACCAAAAGCCACAAGGCAGAACACCAAGATCCATAGCTTTGGGTAATCATGTTCTTCTTGCCACATCCTGATCACCCTCCCCACTTGTCTGACCTCAAAACAACAAGCTGCTGGGAGATAAGTGACTATGGGTTGGAATTGGCAGCTGGCATTAGTGTGTACCTGCTGCTAACTATCTGCCTCTAGAACTCCAGCTTAGTTTTGCTCAGCTCATGTCAACAGGAATCCAGCTTCCTCATAAAGAGAGAAAATGGTTTAAAATTCTGTATATTGGACCATAAGTAAATGCTGAGAATCTTTTTCCTGTGTAACTAATGCATGCTTTGTCTATGGTTTGCTTCCTTACAATGTGTAGCTGCACTGCCAGTGAATTAGACTGCTTTCAAACTAATCAAAAAGCCAATATACTCCTATTGCCTTTTAAAGGTTAACATGCATTCAAAAAGCAGGGCTGAAAGCAGACACCTACAGAGAACCAAGGCCAATTAAGCCCACAGAATCCTTTTAGGTTGCTTTTTTGACTTTTGACTAACATCAGTTCCTTGACAGGTTAAAGATTCTCCTTTTCCCTCTTTTTTACTTGCGTTGGTGGGGTTTTTTTAACTTCATTTCCTACCTTTTCTATTCTTCCTCTGCTCCACAAGCTCCAGTCACTGCCTAATTTGATTTCTGTTCCCCTTTCACCTGTTCAAAGTCAGACTTGAACTCAAGGGCAGGTGTTCATGGCAAGACTTTTCTGCACACCAGGGACATTATGAGGGTTTCTTCCTTAACAGTGTGAAAATATGTCTTGGTTATCTGCCAGCAGCATCTCATGCTCTATGCCCCATTTTCACAGCCTGTCCCCTAAGCAGCCTAAGTGCTTCTGCATCTTTATAGACTTTGGTAAGACCTGTAGCCATTGCTCTCCTAACTCTTCTTGTTTCTCTCAAGAAGAGAAACCTGAACATTTGTAAGTCTGTCGGACCTGAAGAGATGTACTCCAGAGTCTTGAAGGAATTGGCTGATGTAGTTGCCAAGCCACTCCATGATAGTTGAAAAGTCATGGCAGTTAGGTGAAGTCACTGTTGACTGGAAAAAGGGAAACATTTCACCTATTATTAAAAAAGGTAGAAAGGAGGACCCTGGGAACTACCAAGCTGTCAGCCTCTGTGACTGGGGAGATCATGGAACAGGTTGTCCTGTTCCTGTGTTAAGGCACTTGTAGGACAGGGAGGTGATTCAAGGCAGCCAGTAGGGCTACAACAGTGGCAAGTCCTGCCTGACCAAGGAGTTGCATTTTCTACCTATCTGTCTGTCTGTCTGTCTGTCTATCTATCTATCTATCTATCTATCTCCTCTCTTTTTACTTCATCAATCTTTTCTCTAATACTGTTTTCCATGCCCCTATTAATGCCTAAGAACAAGTGTGAAGTAGCATCTTCAGTCCTACAAAGACTGACAGAAAGTGGTGTGGGGTCTTTCACTGTCTTTTGCCCCCTCATATGACTGACTTCTTAAATCAAACCTTTATACATATATATATTTATTTGGCACTTCTGCATGGATCCTTTTATTTTAATTGTACTAAAGCACATGGGAGGAAGACTGAGTATATTAGAGAAGTAGAAGTGATGGATTAGTATATTTTATGAACTCTCATAAAAATCAGTGCTGAAAAGATCTGTGAAAGACTTTTAATGAAAAGGCATTATGAACTAGCCAGCATTTAGGTTCTGCCTGGACCCACCTTGTGTTCTTTGAGTATTTAAAAGAGCTTCGCAAAAGAAAAAATACCCACCATATAGGTGACACCAGATCAATATCTTATTACTGGTCTAAGCTAACATACTGCTGTGAAATAATCTGATATAATGAAAAAGTCCAGTATATTTGATATTTTATTTTTGCTTCTGTACAGGGGCCCTGTTTTTTTTAATTAAGGCTGAGTCAGGGCTAAAATACATAGGTATTTCTCCTTTACTGATACAAGAACGTACTTAACTCTAATAATTAAGTCCCTATACACTGCTAAATTCTTTACCATACCTTTAATACTTTAGTGACAGGTTCACATTTCATATAGTCTTCTCTGCATGGTAAAATTGATTACACTATTTTAACCAAAAAGCAAGGGAAAAAAGTCAGCTGTATGCATGTATGGGCACACCAGTTGTTGAGTGCATCACAGTTCTAGAAGCGGTGTCCATCTGCCAGTCCAGTCCACTTACGGCAACCCTGGTCTTCCACTGGTAGATGCTGGGAGGAAGACATACATGTGAGGAATTTTCATCTCAAATCAGACCAAGGAATTGAATTCAGGAGGCACGCTGACTCCTAAGATGGAAAGTACAAAAACTGGCCAGAAGGAACACGAACAAACTGGTTCCTCTGTCCTGCTCTAAGAGTCAAGTAACCCCACATTGTGGTAGGAAACTTGGGCTCCATAAAGCTGTGGTACTCCTTCTGCAGCACTAAACCCCAGCTTTCTAATGCATTGTGGTACTTACAAGATCAGCAAGATACCCTTCCGTCTCCTGCCAGAACAGGATGAAAGAAGAGATCAATATGCCTGCAGCATGCACAGACACTATTGGCTGCTGCTTTATCACAACCACAGCAGGCTGTCACTCCCCTCACAGCCTCCCTAAACACCCAGATGAGCAATTTCTGGTGATCTGCTATCTCCACAAGTTAGCAACATGATTATAGGAAAAGATGGGAAACTACAAGACTTTAAGTTGTTGGGGTGGTTTCAGATGCAGAGCCTGGATGCTGTCCAGGTTTTCTCAGAAGGCTTTCACACAGTCCTTCATTAATTACTCTGCACACCTCAGCACTAGATTTCCTCAGCAGCCAGCCAAGACAGTATAGTCAACTTCTGGAACTATCTTACCAAAAACAAGAGAACAGTGGTAAAAATACTACCTTCCTTGTAACCCGTTGCTTTAGTTGCAGTGGACTACTGGAGGACCAATATCCAGAAGATGACAGAGCTATGAATATCATCAAGGACCATCTACTCCCCCACCCTTCCCTGCCTTTCATTAGCTGACACTGTGCAGTTTCCGTGTGCTTTGCCAATAAAACTCTGGGTGGATGCAGGGATTGAGTGAAGGAGACTAAGGCAAAATACCTATCCTGCAAGTAGGCCTAGGTGTGGTTTACGCTGCTTCACGTTCCATGGGTATGTCTATGTGAGTGTCTTAATTCAAATTAGGAACATGCTTTTGAGGGAAATCCCCCAATTGCCTTCTGAGCTCCCCACATCTTAGTTCTCACTGGGGAACTGTTTGGGGTACATGAGCAGGGTGACATTTGGAGTAAATGAACCTGAAAGCTATGCTCCCTGGGGAAACACTTAATGTGCTCCAAATTTTCTGGGCATGAAGTCTTCAGGGTCAGGCATCAGCTAGTACAGAGTACTCCTCTAGACAGATAGAATGGGGGTGTCAGGTCCTTGGCATCAGATGTTGTGCCATTCCAGTCAATTCCTCTTGCACCACACCACTTGCTAATTGACCCCTGGCAGTTACCACAGTACGTAGAAGCTTCTCAAAAGTACAGAATCCATCTTCCCAAATGAGATACAGGCTGTGACACGTCTCATTTAGGACAGCACATTACATAGATTAATTCTGCTAGATGATAAAGATCCTCACTCCATTTTGTTAAATGTAATTTATATGCCTCTAATTAAAAAAAAAAAGACTGATAACAATATATTCCTTCATCATTCTACTGCCCAAATTCAAAGAAACACTGTAAAATGACAAAAACCTCTAAGACAATCATAGAATAGGTTGCCCAAGGAAGTTGTGAATGCTCCAGCCCTGGAGGAGTTTAAGGCCAGGCTGGACTGAGCCTTGGGCAACATAGTTTGGTGTGTGGTGTCCCTGCTCATGGCAGGGGGGTTGGAACTAGATGATCTTAAGGTCCTTTCCAACCCTAACTATTCTATGATTCTATGAATCAGTTTCTATCCTCTCAGTCTCCAAGCACCCTCTAGCATTTGCAAGCAAACCGAATTCTTTTGCCAGGACTTTCGAGGGATGCACATTAACGTTTTGCTCAGCCCAGCCTACTCTCTTTCTCCTTTTATTACTTAGGGAATAGATTTTGAAACATTCTTATCAGCCATTATGTGCACACAGTGGTGTATCTTCTGGCTGATTGACACAAATCATTCACAGCACAGAGCAGCTTCCTCCCGTCATCTGTTTAAACTAGATCCACTGGTCACTGATTTAAAAAAAAAAAAAAAAAAAGCCCATTTTGCTTTATAAATGTCTATTTAAAACACCACCAGTGTTAATAATTACAGTGCTCTATTCATATCTTTCCAAGACACCCTGAGCTCATACAAGATTCTCCTTCACTCAGTTCTTCCGCTAGGGTAGTTCTGTGGTCTCTAGACCCTTAAGCATACAGGAGAAGTACAAACCTGCCCACCAGTGACCTAATGGAAGTACCTCAGTGCCAGGACCACTGAAGAATTTTAGGCAACTTTAAGGTCAGTATCTAAGGGGCTGAGGAAGTCACATGTCTTCAGGACCTACTGGGAACTGAGAAGGGACATTCAAAGTCAAGGTTCAACTCAATCACCTCATTTCTACACTAGGTGCCTGTTTCCCTTTTAGTACATCTGCGCTTGAGACACTGAAGCTTTGAATGCATTATGAAGAAACACATCATTAGTGTTACTGAACGTTGCCTTTGCTAAAATCTCACACATTGTACTTCCAGAAGGCTTTAAAATCACTGCTTAAGTTTCACTGTAGTTTCCATCTCCAGGAAGCTCCAATGACCTACTCAATTAGGTAAATCTGCCCTTAGAAAATCTAGAAATAGGACATGTATAAACAGCAGAAATTTAGGATTGTGATTAATATAGCAAATGTAATTTTTCCATGTAATTTAAATTGTATGTAAGTCATATCATAAATCTGTAAATGCTTCTGAAGTCTGTAGGCTTCTTGCCAGCATTAATTTTGGTAGAAAGTAGGAAATATTTCTCCGGTATTTGATTGCTTTTCAAACTCCAGGTCTGATATGTTCTTCAAAAATCTGTCCCAGTCTGCCTTCTTGTAATATTTATTGGAGCTTAAAAATAAAAATTTATGCCTACGTATAAATTACTTACATAGGTGGAATACTTTACAAAAACCCATGAGCTATTTCAATGTTTATAGCTTTTTGCTAAAACAAACTCAACAACAGTCAACTACCTTGACACAAACTCATGAAAATATATTAAATTCTAAATATTGAAAATACAGGCTTTGATTATTCATTATACGAGGCATACAAATGTACATCAAAAAATATTCCCGTGAAGCAGACCTCCTGTGTAAATCATTGAAGGAAAAACTGATTTCCAATTTCATAAAAGTGTAAATCTAAAGCAAAAAGTCATGGAAGAGTTGTTAAATCACAAACACTGCTTGGTAAATATTACTAACACTATATCAGATGTCTGATGCAGAACAGACTCATATTTGTGCCCTTGTACTCAGCATGATCATTACTGAAGTTTGTGCCATCTCTGACTCATGGGATAAGGCATCAAACTATTTTATCACTATGGTCCCAATAGGGATCCATGATGCAGTTATCCATTGCTAGGAATTTAAGTTATCAGTCTAAAGTTTAAACTGATCGAAAGTGATTAACCCGGGAGATGCTGGGGAGAGGCAGATCATAGAAACATGGACTTTGGGTTAGAAGGGACTTTTGAAGATCAAAGACAGAATCTTCTGCTGCTTCTGGCCAGCAGTGATAAGCCAATATTGCCTGCGTTATTTTCAGATTTGGGCATAAAAAAGGAAGTTTCAGTGACTGTGCTTGACTGTGGTCAGATATCATGGGTTTAGGTTTTAAGACAGCAGCTGGATTTAGCTTCTTTAGAATTCTAAGATAAAACTGAAGTTTTTCACGAGCACAACTGACTTGAATTCTAGTTTTAATGAAATAACTGCTAAAAAGGGAAGAACTGAAGCAGTCTGAGCGAATGAAACCCATCAGACAGTCACATCACGATTGTGTGATTGATTGGAGTCAATGTTTACACTTAGTATCTGATGCGCACCTAGTAAAGGACCTGCTGGGGCACAGTCCTCCACTCCTCCAGCTTGGCAGCTGTTGAGCACGCATGGACCCAACACAGCATCTGCTGGGAGTGCATGTGCATACATGTGCATGCACACATACGTGACCACCCCTGCATTTCTGGAAGACAGGGTGGGTGAGCACATGCAGACCTGGGAGCAGGGACACATGTCTGAGTTCTGCATTGTGATGAAGCCTGCATCACTTTCTATGTGTCCAGGGAACGTACAGAATAGAGAAGGTAACATGGATATAAAGTAAACTGAGACTACTGGTTAATTTTCTCTAGGCTTAATATTCACCTGTTTAATATTGGTTGATAGTATAAAATTCAAGCTGTTGTCATCAGGAACAAAACTCGGTAGGTATCAGCTCTGATCTTGCACCATTCCCCATGTTTCCTGAGGAAGCAGTTCTAGGTGATGGTCAAAAGAATATAATCACTAGCTTGTTGCTGAGCTTGGGCTTTTTCTTTCCATCTCTTGATTTTTAATTAGTACTTTTATCCCTGCTACTTGTTGTGGAAATGGTACAAAATTGTGAAGAACAAAGCCTTATCTCTTTCCAAAACAAAAATCATTAATCCTGCGCAGCTGACCTGATGAGGTGACTACTCAGCTCATGCAGTACCTTCCTGCCATCTTGTGGCATTGTAGGGTTTGCAGCTTTCTGTCTTGCATAATTTTTATGTCAAAGGAAGTTACTGGGTCTTAAGTTCCAGATGCTATCTAGTTAAACAACACACAGAGTGTGATAGCAGTGTCAAAACTCTTGCTGATTACAAAACTTCCAGACTGCACTAATTGTATTAATTTCAATATCTTGTTACGTCAAAAATGAAAATAAATTCAAACTGAAGAATATAAAATGGGTTTCAGTTTTAAAGAATAAATTACTGTTATACTGAAATAATCTGAAGTTATCTCTGAAATAATACCTTATGTTTGTATCATGAATTCATCTATATTTTTCATTCGGGATACTTTGGTGTTTTCAAATAGTTTCCTCCTTTTGCAAGTCTGCCTGAAGGAAAAAGAAGCTGCATCTTTCATGTGACTTCAGGCGAGATTCTCCAAGTGCTTGTTCAAAGTTTACTTACTTTTCAAAAATAAAGGAACATATGAGAATGTGCTATTGTCAGATTTCCTGCTCCTGCTTTCAGGCTGGAATCACCAACTCGATCTTTGAGTATGGATGCACCACGAGGAATTAATATCAAAGCGCAAGCTGGGAATATCGAAGCTCTTTCCCAAATGGATATCAAACTGCACAGCAGTGATGGTGTGGTGAGTACAAGCCCTTCTGTTTTTATAACTATGGTTGATCGTGCTGTCTGAATGTAACTAACTTCAAGACTTTTATTTATGGGTTAAATTAAATAATACCATCAATTGACATAATGTTGTGTTAGGTTAGAGAAATGCTTTCTAGTAAACCTGCAATAGCACCCATCTCCCCACTAGCACAGTCATTCCCAGGCACCCAATCAGGGTCCTTGTCCTAGAGCAGACACTCAGCCCCAGAGCTGCTAAATTAAGGAGGTATCAAGATCTGCCCCGTCAGCAACAGCAGGCCTCATGCAGCAGACCATTTAGCGCCTTTGTGAGAGTGTACATTGCCAGCTCTTCCACAGAAGAACTCTGGACCAACCTATATGTCCATCCCTAACCAGCTGGCACAGCTGCAAAGCTTAAGCACTCAGGCCCGGACAGACCTGGGTCCAACAGCAGCAGCAGCACCTACGCGCCCCTATTCAGTGTATGGGCAGGGGCTCTGTCTCGTGCCATACAATAGTTCGGGTTGGAAGGGACCTTTAAAGGTCATCTAGCTCCACCTACCCCGCCATGGGCAGGGACACCTTTCACTCAACCAAGTCGCTCAAAGCCCTGTCCAGCCTGGCCTTGAACACTGCCAGGGATGAGGCATCCACAATTTCTATGGGCAACCTGTGCCAGTGTCTCACCTCCCTCACAGCAAAGAATTTCTTCTAAATATCTAATCTAAATCTACCCTTCATCATTTTACAACTACTACCACTCATCCTATCACTTCCTGATAGAGTCTCACCCCATCTTTCCTGTAGGCCCCCTTTAGGCACTGGAAGCTGCTGTAAGATCTCCCTGGAGCTTTCACTTCTCCAGGCTGAACAAGCCCAGCTCTCTTAGCCTGTCTTCATAGCAGAGGTCTCTAGCCCTCAGAGAATCTTTGTGGCCCTCCTCTGGACCTGCTCAAGCAGGTCCATGTCTTTCTTATGTTTGGGGTCCCAGATCTGAACACAATACTCCAGTTAGGGTCTCAGCAAGAGTGGGCTAGAGGGGGAGAATTATATCCCTTGACCTACTGGCCACACTCGTTTTGATGCAGCCCAGGATGCTACTGTCTTTCTGGGCTGGAAGCACAAATTGCTGGGTCATGTCCAGCTTTTCATCCACGAGTACTCTCCAGGGCTGCTGTCAATCCACTCATCACCCTGCCCGTTTCCGTGTTTGGAACTGCCCCAACCCAGATGCAGGATCTTGCACTTGGCCTTGTTGAACTTCATGAGGTCTCTGCTAAGGAAGGATGGGCACCAGCTTATCCCTCTCCTGTGTTCTAGTGTTTTCTAAGAGCCTAAGTCTCAGAAAGCTTTGTATATAACAAGTCTGAGTAGAAGGCTATTCTTAAATCACTGCCTAGGCAGTCAGGTTGTTGTATGGCACACTATTGCATTATTATCTCTTCACAAGGTCATTTGTTCTGCTTTCTCCCATTTAGCTTTTGCTGGATGCTGAAACTGTGCGACTGCCCAAATTGCCTGAGGGTACAAGGGGTGGATCTGGTATTTCTCAGGGGCTCTACGAAATCTGTGTGTGTCCGGATGGAAAGCTCTATTTGTCAGTGGCCGGTGTGGGCTCCACTTGCCATGAATACAGCCGTGTCTGCCAGTGAGGTACCAGAAAAAGCACCTTGCTATAGTCTGATTTTTATATTACTGCTGAAAAGCATTACCAAAAGCAGAATTTTCAGTTTTAAACACGAAGTACTTCAGTTAGGAAACAGATCTGTATCTACAATTCTGGACTACAGGGTGAAAAGGGAAGAAGAGCACAAATGACATTTCAACTTCAAAAGAATGACTTGAATCAAATTACATGTTTTATCAGTAACACTTTGAAAACAGCCTTATGGAGAGCATAAAAAAAAAAGGAATATGTTTCCTTGCTGAACTATTACTCAGTCAGATGATTATGTCACTGTTAATATTTTTGAGCTCTGTGGGTTTTTTCTCTCACTACATGTAAACACTTACTGCATTAGTGGGTGAAATTAGATTGAGGGAATAATGCTAAGACAAAGCATTAGTTGGGGAATTCGAAAAGTGCCAGCAAATGGTCTATGCAATTTTGTTCTTGCAATAACACAAGACATGAAAAATGTGGTATTTGTATAAGTTCTGTGTAAAAGGTATTAATTTGCTAATAGCTTTCTGTTTTAATTTGTCGACATATATGCTGATTTGCTTATTACCGAGATTTGTATAAAAATAACCAATACAAAAAGCTTCAGGAGTCATTTATGCCACCCGTGTCTCAAATCTGTTCACTATACAATGGAGAAATATGTTAGTATATTTTATAATAGCAGAAGTTTGTTTTATTGCCTGTACTGTCATACTCATTTAAACCCTGTTTTAATTCAACAAGGCAATTTGCTCTGCCAGCTGGACTAGTAAAAAGAAAAGAAAAAAAATACATGGCTCCAGATTGTCTGACACAAGGAACTGTTTGGGCGGTGGGGAACAAAATCCTTTTTTGCAGCCCACAGGATCCAATTAAGAGGAGTATTTCATTTCCATCTGCAGCTGTTGACTGATACTTCTGATCCTGTCAGACCGAGACTCCATCACAAACGGAGAGAGTAAAACTAATCTTTATTATTTTTTACATTAGGACTTTGGATACAAAATAAATGCTCACCAGAGTTGACAAACCATTTATTGACCTTGTAGAGAAACACAATTGCAGACCTGTTCCCCTGTACAGTGTTGCACTAAACACAAATAAATTGTTTGCACACCTCTGGGTAGCTAGATTTGTACTGAATAGTCTGTTCTTTAAAACTCATGGGATTTTAACTCCTTTGATGCTGTTTTGTACATATTTGAGGTAGGAGCTGCTATCACATAGTGCCTTGGTGTCTATTTACAGAAGTTTTTGACCTGTAACTGTTATTAAACACCAGAATGTCGATCCTTTAGAGAAAGGAATCATCATCATTAAAGCAGGAGAATCAGAGCAAAAGAATTACTAAAGCTATCCTGTTTTTTGAACTTTCTACTTCAGCTCTGGTGGACAAGCAAAGAAGCCAAACACTCAGTTATGATCCAAGATACCGACAAAAGACTGAGTTGAGAAAGAGCCCTCAGTTAACAGTATCCCCTGTTATTGTGGTAAAGCCCTGGGTAGTCCCTGCCTCAAGGACTGCCTTTGTAAATTATTCAATGAGTCTAATGTAAAATACTGAAATTGCCCTTCATTAGCAGGGTGGAGCCCTCAGGAATTAAAGCAAACTAAAAGAGCTTCAATAGGAAAAGAAGGAGATGTGCTTAAGCTGAGCTTTTGGGTCCCCCCAGCCAAAGGAGGCAAGTGAACTGAGGTCTCCCGTGTTATTTGGAGACTGCTCCAATTGCTAACATGTTCCCTAAGGAAGAAGGAGGTAGACACACATCTTCCATTTCTGAAATCCCCTTTTCCTGGGCTTAGACATCTACCTTCAGAAGTGAATCTAGGGCTGTGGCCCCAAAGAGAGGAATATATCTCTACTCTACAACTCTATCTTTCAACTACATCTGTCTGTATCTCTCAACTATATCTCAGTACAGCTAAGCCCTCAGCTGAGGCAGACTTTAACAGAAACTGTTTGCAGCATTCCTTTTAAGTCAGTTTAGGCGGTTCCAGCTCCATGTGCAGGCTTTTGCAAAACAAATTATAAACAGACTTAGGTTATTGACTGGATAGAAAATACGAGTGTTAAAATAAAGGACATCAAATTCCGTTGTGTGTGCTAGATGCCAATAAACTGCTGCTACAAGTAACTCAGAGGGCTGTAGTGTCTCCAGTCCTTTATAGACATAGCATAGCAGGAAAACCAGACTTCAGTCCTTAGAGAATTCAGCCACTATCTAGTTTCAAAAGCATTTGAATTTTCACCATACCTATGTTTCTGACATCAATGAACATATGCCCACTTCCGTGTGGTACCAAACTAGTCATTCACCTAATCTAATCCCTAAATATTAGCCAGATACCATAAATAAATATATTAGTTACAATCTGCCTCTCCTGCTGGCAATGGAAATACAGCATTTAAAGTTAATGCGTTTTAAGCCTTTGTTTTGGACACACATTTTCAAATATGATTTGCAGTTAATACAGAGCAAGGGACTGAATCAAGGCTTTCCAGGTTACAAAAGTAACCTAATGCTGAAACTACTGGGTATGTGGAAGCCACTTCTATTGCAACTCCTTACATTGAAGTTGCTCTTAGTTATTTTTATAAAGCTGTGGTACACAGCTATGAGAATAGGGGTGCAGTTCTCTGGCTAGTACACTACTAAGCATTTTGGCACCTCAGTTACACATTGCAGTAACTATTACCTTTCTCACATGGAGATAGACCTTTGGACTTGCCTTAGTTCACAGGTGGATCCCAAGTCATACAGAATCCTCAGCATTGCCACCAAACTAAACACCAACCTGCCCCTCTTCAGTGTTTAAATTCTATTCTTCTTTTCATGATGCTACAAAACTGGCATTGAAGACATAGTTGCATTATATAAGTTTTTTTAAAGCATGGAAACTTCGTGTCACTGAAGAACAGTTTTGGGATTTTTTTCCTTTTAGGTGTGGTTAGTGGAGAAACAAAGTGTATGCTAAAATTACTGCAGTGTAATCAAAACCTGAATTGTTAATCTCTGTGTAGTTCATACACCACTGAACTATCTTTACTGGTATCTCCATGCGAATGTATTTCCACCCCTCTTTAATACTTGAAAATTACTGTTTCTACTTGAATCAAACATCAGTAAGTAGTTACAGATTAACAGAAAATTATTGCACAGGAAAGTGAGAGTATGCACTTCTCTAGTTTATTTGCAAAAGTGTTATCCAAACGGAGAAGAAAACGAACGCACTACCCAGCATTCACAACAGTGAACTGTATTGTTTGCATATTTTTACCCTCAAAAATAATTATTTACAGCAGTTCTAGTAACTGGTTGGGATTGTTACACAGTGGAAAAGTAGAAGTATCAAAATAGTAGTAAAACTTTATTGGTGACTGCCCAAACACAACCCTCTTTGTTTCCATTTCACAGACCTTTAGTATTGACATTTGTTTATCTTTATATAGCTTGATGCAAAAGGAAATTGCAAGAATTAACTGCAAACTGAGTTCTTGAATAAACTTTATACATTTTGAAAAGTCTGCTTCTGCTTGTGTGTTCCAATGAAACATCTTAATGTTTTCATTTTAAAAACAAAACTATCTTCCCAAGACTCTATGAATGTAAAATGTACATTATTTAAAAATATGAACAAAAATCTTGTCCCCAACCAAAAATTTACAGAATACAGAAAATGTTTTATGATTAGGTTTCACTATTCATCTAGAATTCCTTCATCTTCATCTGTGGTAGGTGAAATGCTACTGAATTCATCATCCAGAAAGCAAACCAAAGAAAAAATAAAGAGTTTTGACAAAAAACTCATTGACAAATGCCTGCATGAGACAAAAATGTGTCTTCTTCAAAGGAAGAAGTTTAATTATTTTTGAACTATTACTTTTGCCTGTGTTTCACAATACCAATCCAGCCATCCTCCAAGTGTTCAGATCCAGCAGTAGGAAATCTCAAAGTTGATACTACTCTCCTTTAATTGGAGCAATTACAATAGATTTTATTAAATCCTTATTTAAAGCAACCCAAGTACCAAGTGAATGCAATTCTGATAGCTCTTAAATTCTAGTTTTCAAATCATCACAGTAACTTTATGTCTTTATACAACAAACCATTTTTATTTTTTTTTTTTTATTTTTTGGTAGCGAGCTACATAGAGGTCTTCTTTCTTAAAAAAAAAAAAAATATGTTGCCTGTACAATGGATTGACATATACCTGGCTGAAAACACATTTTCTCTCATGTGAACTTGTGTAATGTGCAGAATTACTTGTAAAATGTATTTTTCTGGAACCTGCATGCTAACATTTACTTCTACAGACTCTTACTAAGGAATTGTCACATGCTGTTCTAGCTTCAGTGCCCAACTTAGGAACAAATATGTTATTTCCCAAGGTCCCCAGCTGAACCAAAAGGAAGCATTAATTAAGCATTTATTTTATTTATTTATATTAAAACAGGGATTCAATGGCACTTACAAAATCAGTTTCTATCACAACATGGTTTCCTGGTCTCATAAGACCTCTTTATTTAGGCTAGCTGTTACAGTGAGTTAAGCAAATGAAAATAAGAGATTTCCAATTGAGATTCCACTCTTGCCTGTCTCTCTCTGCATCCATATGTGAATTTCATTGCTTGATGGTATCAACCCAGGAATAATGAAATAAATTACTTCTTCTGCATCATTCAGGTGTTCTTGCTTACCTTGGTTCAGTATTTAAAGTTGTTTCATACCATTAGCCTGGCCATTTTCTTTCTCACAGTGTCAGCACTCACAGTATATACAATATAAACAAAATGAAAATATAACAGAATAGTTTGGTAGTTATGCACAGCCAGTTTAACGGCTCATAATAATACCAGTAAGGCAAAATAAGTTGCTTACAAAATACAGTTATGTGCTTAAAAGGTTTCCTTCCTCAAGATCTCACCTAAAAACAAGTGTTCATGTTGCTTCTCTGTTACTCATTTGCCATACTATCTATCTGAAGTTTTAGCTACATTTAAACTGCAAATACATGAGAACTGTTTCCTTTTGTTAGTATTTTGCTTACCCTAAATACTATTCATCTAACTTAATGCACAAAGGAAGTAAAAGCCCCATAGGAATCTATTTAAAAAACACACAAATTAACTAAACTCATTTATTTCATGGTACACCAGGATTTGTGTTTTACTTACATGCTCTTTATTGTTAAAAAAAAAAAAAATAAAAAAAAAGCAAAACATACAATTTCTTACAATTGCTTTGAGAAAACTGCAAACACTTGTCATAGCAGGAAAAAAAGCGTTTTCCCTTTTAATAGTACTTTAATATTAGTACAATTATTTAGAAGGAATCAAAAAGAGACTGTGTATTTACCTACAGAAATGAAAGCTTGAAATAATAGGTAAATTTAGTCTACTTCATAAAACCAAACCACATCAGACTGAAATATGTTTGCATTTTTCTTTATTGAAATTATGGCACTTAATATTAAATAGCAGAAATAATAATAGAGCTCCACAACCAGAAGCAGTATTGTTTTCAAACATCACATTTCTTCCCACTTCAGTTTGCATGATTTTTCAGAAGAGAACAAGCCCTTTATAATCTGCTCACAACTGAAGAAGCCTTCATCTTGATTTTTTATTTCTAGATTACAACACTATTGCAGCTGTATCCGCCCTGCAAGCTCACTGGTGTATACTATGCTTTGTATTCTGGAAGTTAAATTACAGTTTCACTGTGTTGTCACATAAATGCTTGTAATAGCATGTCACTAGAAAATATTTAACATTTATGTTAAATGTGGCTGATCCAGCAAAGAAAAATCCTTCCATTTAGCATTATCCTTCCTCATTTTTTTATTTTTTTATTTTTTTTTTTACAAATAACTGACATTGAACATATTGCATGACATTACCAGAAGTATTACAAACTATAAAAGAAAGAAAATGTGAACTAAAAATCAGACTTCTCTAGGGCTGTAGTGAACAACAAAATAAAAACAGCATTACATTGCAGCACCTTTAAACATGTAACAAAAACCAGTGCTCAGTGTATACCAAAAATGGGTTACTGAATTGTACTATTACCAATGTTTGTTTGTGGAAAAATATATCTATTTATGTACACACACAAAGGCACACACACAGGAAAAAAGAAGAAACTCAAGCATTTAGACATCTGAAAACTGAGTTCTGTTGTTCAAAAAAAATAATCATAAACCATCATACAATAATGTTCACCAATTTTCTATCATCCACATGCAGTTTTCATTAAACAAAAGATGACAGGCTCTAGAAAAAAATTAAATAATGATTTATAATAAAATAAATGCAATCAATGCATGTCATGAAGTTGCATGTTAAATCAAGTATCATTATTCAGCATTAAACTGTACCAGTTCACAGGTACTGAAATGTTCACAATGTGATGCTGCAGCAATTTTATAATCAGATCCAGCTGATAAGAGTATTAATACAAGTGACATGAATGTCCACAGAACACAAAAGAATATAGAAATGCTTTGGAGCAGTACCTCCAAAGTTATTTTATTTTCCATCCCGTCTCCCATTTCATTATATGTCCAGTCTTATGATTACTACATTGAAAACTGACATTACCATTCTGGCAACATGTATTAAATGAAGTCAGCCTAACAAGGAGTTATAATTACAGGCTTCATCTAACAGAAAGCTAAGCTTTGGTTATATAAAGTGCAGTTCAATAATATGCCAATTAATCACAATATTGTATATACAGCTAATTTTTGAAGCTCAGTTTCCTTGCAAATTTTAAAAAATATTCATGTTTTACAGTTTGCTTATACAGCAGGCTCAGTTAAAGAAAAATCCCATTTAAATAAATCTCAATTTTAAGTACTTCAGTACCATCCACCTTTGTGTGCTATGCTTCCGAACTGCTTGGCAATATGTAACCCACTGGATTTTCAGTAACCTGCACAATGGTGTTTGTATCCCATCACGTGAACTACCTAAGCTCTTGACAAAACAGTTCCCTAACCTCTTCAAACTGGTTACAGTTTTTGCTGTATAAAGTTTTCAAGTTTGATTATGATACAAGCAGTACATTCCATCACTCTCATAGCAACTTCTGAAGTAAACCTATCATTGGGAATCTGTGGAAAAGGTAGTAAGTCAGGATATCTAGTTTTTAAGCTATCTACTCCATATGCTTCCAATGTCTGAACATCATTTGTAAGCCCTTCAAGTTGCTGACTATATTCCTCTATTTTTTGTGCAAGGGCTGCTGGTTTTACGTCTTTGTCTGATTTGCCTTTCACAGCATAGTCAGCTGCAATTAAGGCTAGTTTAGTAGACAGGTAGCATTTAAAGCATACCCATTCATTGGCATTTTTATGAAGGTCATTTCTTGCAGCTGAAAAGTTTGCTCGGGCCTGCCTAAGCCATCGACGTGCCTCTACAAGATTGCCAACAGACCTGAATGTAGGTGGGACAAAAAAGCGTTGCGAGTAAGATGGCCCCGTGGAAGATGGACACTTTTCTTTATACTGTTGCCTTTCAGATTTGTGGCTTGTAGCTTCTTGATTCCATGAAGTATAAAATCTCTGAAATGAAAATTTATCAGACTGAAATCGAGAAGCAGAGGATGAAAATGGTCTTCTTGAGGCTCTGTCCATGTTTTGATCCATAAAGGCCTGTTTTTCTAGCCTGTTAATCTCATTCTGTAAATGTTTGAAAACTTCATTAGCTATATCAAGATTCTCTGCATTTTTATCTGGGTGCCATTTAAGATATAGCCTCCTAATTATCTTTTTCCTTTCAGATTCCGGAAGCTTCCATGCCTGTTCAATCACAGATGTCACTTCTTTTAATATTTCTGGCAACAAGTTTGACTTTATCTTTTTTGGAGAGTGATGTTTTGCAGACACTGATTTGTGGCCCTCTCTGCCAGCAAAGAGAGGTGGAATTGGCCTAGGTCCGTGTGCTGGAAATTCTGTAGGACTGGTTGGGGTAGTAGGTGTGCTATCCCTGCTCTGAGAACTTTCCTCTGGTCTTGAAAATTTGTACAAGTCAAGAGAGCTCACTATTTTATATTCACTATATCCAATATCAATCTGGTAAATCTTCCCTAGAAAACTGTGACTTTCATCATCTTCTCTTTCTACTTCTTGTACAATAATTGCATAGGTATAAGTTGGTTGATACGATCCATATATGTCACCACCTTCAGCATCAACAAGGTAACCAACATATTCACCAGGATAAAATACATTCATTGGATCCATAAGAAGAGTATAGTGAATTTCAGCTGGTATAGGAGTGCCAGGTGTTGGTAGTTCAAGTTTTGATGGCTCAGAAGAGTCATACTTCACTCCTAAACTGTCAAGCTTTTCACTGATCCGGTAAATATCATTACAACCCAGCATGGCAATTAAATATGAGGTATCAGAAATCAGGTTGTCAGTTGCAGATTTTAAGGTCATTGCTAATGCTAACAGGAAATTTATGTCTTTGCTGTCAGAATGTTGTATGTAAAGCAGGATTACTGCATTTCCATATCTTTTCAGGAAAGCAAATGTTTCACTTTTGCTGTGGGGAATAGGAGCAAAACCTTTAACTCTTAATGTTGTTTGCAACTTCTCAAAGCAGGAAACTTTCAAACCTTCTCGCAAAGCTTTGCAAAGTCTTATTGCTTTTTCTTCATTAGCTAAAAAAGCATTGTCATTTTCATGCTTCATAATCCTGATGAGTCCTGTGATGAATTGTTCTGAAGACAACAGTAGCTGTAACCTTCCCTGCAAAGAACATAATGCTCCAAACTGACAAATTCTGGGAGACTCTTCATCCAACTGTTCTTCAAGAATACTGCTAAGCAAGCGAGGCCTCAGTTTCTGAGGGAATAACATTATCAGTTTAGTGTGAAAACCATGGTCTTTACCTAAGTAACACTGGCTAAGATCAACAAGCATTTGCACACCAATGTTACCTTGGATTCTGCTTTTGTAGTGGGGTGCATCATCAAAAACTAAGATACTAGACTTCACCAACCGACCATCTTGACTGGGAAGGTAAAGGGCAAAATCCCTCATATTCTCAAGGTCATTCCTAACCTTGACAGAATCATTCTGAAGACTTTTAAACAGGCCAGAAACTACTCTCTTAACTGTGCGCATTTCATTAGGATCCAATTGTTTTCCTTCTGAGCTCTTGAATATGCGACCTAGAACTTCAACATACTGCTTTGTTGAAATAATATCTTCAGTACCCAAATGTTTAAATAACTGATGGAAAGTACCAAGTTCTAAAGGCAGTTTGTAAAGATACGGTTTAAAATCAGATTCATACTCAAGGTTAATTACCACCTCTTCAGGCTTGAGAAGCTTCCAACCTTCTTCCACCATTACAAAAGAAACTCCTCGAAGCTGAAAGCGGAATTCCCTTTTCTCCGAACTAAGAAATTCATAAATGCTTCTTAGCACCTTGGCCCTAGTTTTTACCATGTCCTCATCCAAAGTTGTTATATTGCATATGTTCCTGCAGTTATTGATAACTTTGTCCAGGGGAGGGTCCAAGTTAACATTTAGCATAGTTAAAACTTGCTCAAGTTGTTCTTGTGCACCAAGACTACTTCCCTCTTGCTCTTTGATGCTTAAAGGGGTTGCTTTCTCAGGAAGAATGGGACACGAAGTCCACAGCAACTGCAACACATCAGTCTGTTTGAATTTAGGATTCACCTGTGCCCCATTGAATCGTATTAGAGGAAGTGTCCCATTAACTTCTTGATACTGAGGATGAAGTCTAACAAATTCTGCTGGAGCTCGTTCAGGGCACAGAAAAGGAATTAATGACAGTTCTTTCAGAAAATTTCCTGACAAAAGGTCAGTTCTTTCTTGAAATATGTGATGCAGGAGGACATCAACAGTATTCTGTAGTGTTTCTTTAGACCAGTTTTCTGTATTTGCTCGCATGCTGATCTCCTTAGAAAACTGTAACAACTGCTGCTGTGAAATAATGAATTTCAATCCAATATGACGTAGAAAAGTTACCCATGATGAAAGGAAAGCAGCTTGATTTTTTGGTTTTGTAAGCTGCTCTAGTTTCTTAAAAAAATCTTGAGGTATAAAGAATTTTTCAGGAAGCATAACTTCAAAGACTTTTACAGTCCTGTCGTAAAAATATTTTGCAGGTTTTAATCTGTTGCTTGCATCATGAATGATCAAAACGCTTTCAAGCTTTTCAAACAGCTGTTCCTTCATATCTGAAGTTTCTTCAATGCTAGTTAGCCTATTCTTTAAGTAGATTAAGTGTTCTAATTTTGCATCATAAGACAGATTTTCAAGTTTTGGCAAAAGATGTTTCAAGTACACTTCAAGATCATCCACAGAGACACAGCCAAGCACATTGTACAAATCTTTCAAATGAACCTTCTCTTCAAGAAAAGCTGATGAAGTCGAGTGTGTCCATCTGTCTACTTCTACTGATGGGATGGTTTTCATGAGGACATAGCACATCCCATATTTTGAAATGCTGATATATCGGCCACTAATTGATTTATAACATGGAAGAGACTTTAAAATTTTAATGTCATCCTGAGATGTCAAATGACATAGATTGCAATTGAAGTACATTAAGAGAGCCTCAAAGTCACTTTCTGCTAATTTTTCAGTCCTAAAAGTTGATGTCTGCACCATGTATTGTATGGCTTTCAGAATACTTGAAGGATTATCTATATTTGCTGTACATCCTGACAACAAAGGCACTAAAGCACTGTCTTTGGAGCAAATTTTGTTCAATGCCAGCTGAATACAACCTGTTTTCATTAAAGTGTGAAAGACTTTATCACTCTGAGCATTTGGAAAAACAGCTATATGCATAATGCTGAGGGGCAGCAAAACATCACACTCTGGCACAACAAGATGATTAGCTGAGACAGTAAACCTCACACCTGGAAGTAAAGTCCAATCTTTCAAAGTTTCAACAACACCATCAAATTTTGCTTGCGTATCTTCTTGCTCTTCCTTAATATTTATGGACTCACTAATAAAATGCCATGCATTTTTAAGCCAAGATTCACTTGCAAAGTTTTCTTTCCATTTCATGCAATTTCTAGTTTTATATTCTCTAGGCAGCACAGATGATAACAATTCAGCAAAACTTCTGATATCAAAGACTTTCGCTACTTCACTGCTAAGTAAAATATTGTTGTATCTCAAATACAATGTGTTCATAAAGAGATCCTTGCGAGATGGAATCAATTCATGATATGTTGTTAAGAATTTTGGCCGCTTTGAATCAAAAATTTGCAAAACATTGTCAAGAGTAATAAGGAGTGGCAAGCCCTCAATTTGGATTTCATTTTCTTCTGCATCTTTAAAACAGTAGTCAACCAGAAGTTTGAGACTATGGAAGAGTTTCAAGTTTGTCTGCTGAAGACGACAGGGTAACTTTCCAATGTGGCAATTAGAGTCTGGAAAAGAAAACGTCATCAAAAATAATCGGACATCAGCAGGTGTCACACAGGTGACAGGAATATCTGCATCTACCAAACAGTGGTAAAGATTTGCGGTTTCATCACAGTTATATACCAAATTAAATCCAATTTCTAAGAGTAAGTGCTTCAGTCTGTAAACATTTTCAGCCACCGTCTTCCGCGTTGTGATGTTGTATTCTGTATTTTTGAGATGCTGCAATTCATCTTGTAGTAAATTGTCAAAGAATGGCCTGCCTTTGTTCTCAGTAGACATGTTAACCCATGTGATGATAACAGCAGAATGCAAATCAGAACCCTCAATATTTGGTGTTCGCATAACAGGTAGAAGACGCTTCAAATCTTCATAAATGCAACTATAAACTGCTTTCACCAAACAATACCAATCCGGCTGAATATCAAGCCTGTTAACTGGAAAAAAGGATAAAAATTTTTTTAAAGTGTCTTTCACAGCATGAATAGGTGTGTTTTGCAGCACTGATACTGTAGGATCAGTGCCTGGAAAATAGCGTTTCTTCAGCTGAATCAGCAGTTCAACATAGGCCGGTGCTATCAGCGCTGTCATTAGGCTATTATTCCAGTCACTTCTTACTCCAACACCGTTATCATCACGCCATAGATTTCTTCTTGCAGAATCCAGAGCAAAGTGTCCATTCACATGAAAAGGTAATCCAGTTTCTAATGATAATGGTAAGAAACAGAACGCTCTGTGGGGTTTTTTGTAATTATGAGTAATGCAAGCTGCCACCCCGCCTCGTGGAAAAAGAGTAATGTCCTCATTCTTGTGGGCTGAAACCACACTTTTGGATACCTTTTCCATGGCAGAAAAGCCTGACCTGTTACAAATTAACCAAGTTGTAAGATTTCCTTCAGAGTCTTCAGTATCCATTGTATAAGTAATCTGTTGCACAGGTATTTCACTTAGCTGTTTTTTTTTAGTTACACTGTCAATTACAGATGCATGGAATTGCTTCCGTTTCAGTCTGTCTCCATCAGTGATTTTGCCTTGCACAGAATACAACACATTCAGTGCTCCTGTTGTTTTTTCTATCTCACAAATAGAAATTTTTTCCATATGGTTCAAAAACATTAAGAGTTCTGCTCCATCTGTACGCAGCTTATCTAAAAGATTTTGGACCATTCTATCTGAGCACGGTACTGAGGAAATTTCTGATACTTTTGCCATGTCTCCATTTCGAAGAGGAAACCTAAACATTGTGCAATTATCCAGTTTAAAGTGATCTCCTAAGTAGAGGTCCAGAACATCTGAGAACTGTGTTCTGAAATCTGCATCTAAATCTCTAAACATGCGACCTGGACTTGTTGATGTTGAACCTGGTGCATATCTAGCATGAGGATCAAAAATACAAAGTATGTCATTGCCAGATATGAAAGAAGGGCAGTCAGTAATATGATAAACAGAATTGAAACCTATACCATATTGTCCAGTTTTACAGGGATTTCCTACTTTTGTACCTTTTCCAAGGTTCTGAATTCCTCGAATATCATCTTCTGTAAAAGGCTGGTTGTTGTAAACACACAGTGCTGGTCCTTGAAGTGGTGCCCATTTCTCATCAAATATTCTATCAACTGGATGCTGTCTGGGATCAAACACAAAACAGATCTCTGTAGCTTTTGCATCATCTGCATTCTGAAGGAGCTCTTTCAGCATTTCTTTTTCTGAAGGGTAGGCGTTGAGAATGCTTTTAATTCTACTTGTCAATTTTTCTTTCTGGCCAAATTCTGTTCCAAGGGTAGTAAAACAGATATTGGATGCATATCTTTCTAAAGCTTTATGGCGTTTTGGTATTGCTCCAAGTTTTACTGCAACTTCTCTTGGAATATCACCATGACAATATTTAATGGTTGTATCTTTAACTTTAATCCATGGACAATCATTGTAACACAAAGATTTTGCAGGCAGAAGTGCAAGACGAGTATCGGGTAACAAAATCTCACCATACTTTTTCTCACAAAATTCCTGCTTCTTCTCTCTAATGAGGCCCCATATTCCTTCACTGATTATTCTCCTGCAAAGCTGAAAGCTGTCTTCTGTTAGTTGTTTGGTCCCTCTTTCCTGATTTATTAATTCCAGAACTGCAGCAAAATCTTCAACCGTAAAAGCCTGTCTTACACCCACAGTTTCAAAGAGCTCACGGAAACTATTTTTGTATTTATTAGGCAACTGATAGAGATAGGGTGCTGCTTCAAAATTCAAGTGAAAAGACACTTTTGTTGGATCAACATACACATTCTCAACCAAAATAAAACTACAGTTTGTCAGCTGTTCAGTTATCATAGCTTTTGTTGATTCATTCTGTAACATTCCTTCATGTAGATACTTGTAACAAGCATTAGTGATATTTTCTTGATATAATGTGATCCCATCAAATGACTTTGCAACTTCTTCTAACTGATTTATGACCAAATTAACAGCTGGCTTCTTCAGCAAACCCAAAAATTCTTTGACAGCTAATGACAAAGCACCACAGCCTTTAAAGGAGTGGGAATTTTCATTAAGGATTGGTTCTATTAGGCAAACTATATCTTGATGATCAGCAGTGAAAAGATCATTTGCTGTAAACATCGCTTCAGGCTGAAAATCACTGCCTTTCCAGTGCAGTGAGAAGCCTGCTGGTTTGCTAAGGAAAGGTAGGAAAGGGATGGTTTGACATTTTGCAGCAAATTCTTTAGCTCTAGAGTCCCTAGATTTTAGTTTTTCATCGATAAGACTCAATATAATACTGCTTCTAAGGCAAGCTGCAGCATGATCAGTCTTGTTAATTTCGGCTACTGACTCTGCACGTTCTATCAGGTCTTCCCATAAAATATCATCTTTAGCCATTCCCAGCTGAACAAGTTTAACCAAAATAACTGGGTTAAGATAATCCTGAGTGGTGCCACAGGGAAATCTTCCATCTTCAGCATCATATAACTTTGCAACTCTTCCTTCAGGATGGATCAGCCTTGATGGTGTAACTAATGGGTGTCCATCCAATGAACAGGGAATACATGGAGTAACACGAAGAATTCCTGAGAACTCCTCAACTTTTTCATTGAGAACGTAACACATCAAAGGATCACGCAGCTCTGCATCAATCTCCTGAACATTAGGGAAAAATACCTCAGAAAAGAACTGTTTCTCAGAGAAAGTGTTCTCCAATAGTATGTATTTGCATCCTGCTTCTTCAAATCCTGTCTTTACCCAGGACGGGAGATCTACAGCACACAGATTTTTGGAACCCGTTTTTTTAAGGTACTTCAGAAAGATCCTGAAGGCTGAAGGTCCGACATCTGGTCGTTTCAGTATAGAGTCATCTAAAAACCTTACATTCTTCATGGAAACCCAAGAGGAACCATCAGAAAACACTTTGATCCCTTCTTTGCTTTTCATATGAGCTATGTCTTCATAAAACCCTTGACAAATAACAGAAAAATCATCATGAACTGAATCGGGATCTGGCCACACTGCACAGTAACTGTAGTCAACTAGCTCACCATTGATTGCCATGTCACGCAGAACACAAACTGCTTCTATGTAGGCTTTTACAATAACATGCCTCATGAACACTGTATTCCATCTTCCTTTCGTGTCTGTTTTCCAGATCTCTTTCCGATTTGAAGTAACTGCAAAGCAGCCATTTATATGAAGAGGTAAACCTGTTTTTATTCGTAGAGGTAAATAGCAGAATACTTCACCTATGGTGTTGCAATTAGGTTTCACAATCCACTTTTGATCCTGGGTTTCAGACAGCAACACTCCTACTCCACCACAGGGAACAAGACCTAGTCTTCGTCCACTTTCATGCAATGAAAATTTTAAAGCATCTCCAGTGTCCATGCAAGAACATATAAGCCATGTTGTTGAATCTACTGTTTTCTGTGGCAATTCATCAGCTGATCTTTTCACCTGTCCAGATTTAGCCATTTCAAAGAAGGAAGCTGGATCATCCTCTGTACCTCTGAAGAGTGGTGACTGTAAATCAGCAATTCGCCTAAATACATGGTGAAATTCTTCTACTACTATCTGTAAGATACACGAGGACTTTGGTAAAAATTTTATTACTGCTGCTGCAGACCTTCATGAGTTTAGCCGCTTCCTTTAAAACACTTACATTTGGTGCAGTCAAGGCTTTGGAAGAAAACAGATTTTTTTTGATAGTGACAACATCTTGTGCCACCCCAGGATCATCTGCCTCAATTTTCAAGTATTTCAAAACCATTGAATTTACACTCTGAGCAAATATTATCAGTCTATGACCACAAATGCTGAATTCATCCACAAGAGAGTAAATGTCTGCTGTATTGTAACATGTGCTGCTGACTTCACTCACTTTAGCTTCCTTCTTAGTCCTGAAGGACAGCCTGAAAAGCGTTCCTTTGTAGCTGTAAGGAGATTCTACAGTCAGTGGTAGCTGGCAACCAAAAACTCCTATAAATGGCTTAAACTGATTGGGAAATTTTCGCAGCCTCTTCTGTTGTTTACTCCAATTGATTTTGATCCCAGGGTTAGATTTATCTCTAATATGTTTACTGATATGGTTAACGTTTGGATCGAACATAATCATGAACTCCCGGCTCAAAATAATAGGAACATCTGTGATATGATAAACAGAATTGAATCCCAGTCCAAATTTTCCTACTTTGTCAACTTCACTCCTTTTTAAAGACTCTCCTAATCGAGTTATATTTAGGAAATCGGAGTCAGAAAATTCAGAATTATTGAATGACCACAAAGCTGGGCCATGACATGCTGCCATTCCTGGATCCAGAAGATTCTCTCTTATGTCCATATTTCTTCTCATGTCAATCAGGAAATTACATTCCGTTGCATTAGCATCATCAGCATTTTGAAGAAGCTCTTTAAAGATATCTGAAATGGAAGGGTATTCTTCCAATATGTTTTTAATTCTTACCGTCAGAGGCTCTCTTTGCCCAGATTGCTCAAATCCCATATTTTCTGGATTAATCAATCTTGTGCTAAGGCATGGGACATTCAACCACTCAGCAGTTTTCATCGGTATGTCTTCATGCACCAAAATTATTGGTTCAACAGCATCTTCAAGCAAATCATTTAAGTCATCAACTTTGATATCACAGTAACAGCACTCATGAATTGGCCTCATTGCAAGTTTATAAGGAAGTTTGCCAGTGTATAGTGGCATGGGTGTATGCAGGCTTGCAGGAATCTGATTGCTGTACAGCCATCTTACGATGCTCAACATAATATGAAGATTTTGTTTACTCTCTTGTTCAGAGAGAGACTGCTCACTTTTTAGATATATTTTCTGAATGACCATAGAAACATGGTCTGGTGTTAACAGCTCAATGGAACCACAACATTTAAACAACTGGTGAAACTTCGCCATAGTTTTTGGCACATAATGTAGATAAGGTTGGAGATCAAGATCAGGTACTGACTTTATTACTGCTTGTGTGAGGGAACAAAATGTTTTACCTGTCCAAACCCAGGGAAACTTCAGGGCTTTAAAAGCTTCTTTGCCTTCTTCTAGATGGTCATGCATAAATCCATAAATCTCAAGCAAGATATGCTGAAACTGGTAATAGTCCTCATCACTGAAAGTTTTAGAACTGTGCCAATCAACCACCACCTTGAAATGTTTTAAGACTGCTTTTATAACGGGCTTTCTGGGAATGCCAAGTGCTTTTTCTACATCCAACAGCACACTTTCCACAAGAGGAACTGAGGAGCCAACTAAAATTGCATGAGATATATCACACATTTCTGGTGGTGAACAGAGATTACAGTGATCTCCTTTCCAAACTAAGGACCCTGGATAATTTGGAGGCCTTTCCTTAGATGCAGGAATCCATTTTATTTTTTTCAGTGCAGCTTTTGTTTCAGATGAGTGAAGCAGTGCATGGTTTTTGTTCAAAATCATCAAGAGAGTTCTAGCTTTTCTTAACAGTAAATCATGGTTGGTGTTGGAGTCAGCATGCAAACTTTCAATTTTACTTGCCACTCTCATAACATCACTTTCCTCAAGACCAGCCTCATTTTTTAATCCTATTTGTCTCAGAGAATGAAGAATATCTGAAGATGTAAAAATAACAGGGGGGAAGCAAATTTCTTCCTCAGCATAAAACAAATGTTGCAGAAGTTCTACCTCAGGATCAAAGAGTTCGTTTGCTGACATTATCTTTTCCTGTGAAATCTTAATAAACTTTAGTGATGTCAGCCAATCTATCACATCAGTATTTTCATTTTTCAGAAAAGTCAGATTTTCAAGAACCCATTGCATTATTTGTGTGATTTCATCATATGAATAAAAATCACTTCTTATGTCTTGTATAATAAACTTCAAGCAATCTGTGCTTTTCAGTTGTTCTATTTTCAGCAGGTTGGCTAAGCGAATAGTAGCTTCATCACTGCTGTCAATTATTGCAGTAGAAAATCTTAGACCAGGAGGAATTTTGGCAGTGTGGTGTAATACCTGACTACCTTTTAGCCCAGTAAAAACAGGAACACTTTCATCAGATGATTTTTCGACTTTTTTAAATATTTGCAATTCCTGAATAATTCTTCTCTCTTTTTCACTTACATCAGTTAAACTAGCTAAGAACGTCCTAAGAGCATCTTTATGTGTTGATGGGAATGATGCAACCTGATTGCATAGTTTCTGTAAGGACATTTTTTCCATTATTTGTAAAACAGCACTTGGTAATGGTGGATGCACATATTTTTTTATAAGTGGATGTTGGATAGAAATATCCAGCTTCTTAAGTACAACTCCACCAACTTTCTGAATAACATCAGCTAAATATTCCGGGAGCTGAGCCTCAGATTCATCTTCCAGAATGATAGGTGATGGATTCCTAAATCTAACCAGTTCCACTGATGTTTGGTTTTCCTCTAACAGTGTCTTGGGGATAAGTGGCATGTCATCAAACACACTCAAGTCATCAGAAAAATGTATATATAGGTTCTTCCATACCATCTTAAGCCAGGAAACTGGTGGGTGATTTTTGTCTTCCAAACCTGGATACCACTGTACCACCATGTCTCTGCCAGGCCATGTGCTATTCATAACTTCTTTAATGAGCCGGGCAAATCTTTCTGGGTTCAGAAGCTGCAGCTGAGTGCACGGTCTTCCTGGAATTACAGAAAAGGGAAAAGCCATGAAAATCACAGAGCAGAGTTACATAAAAAAGCGCTTTTGGTTGTTGTGAGGAGCGGAGGAGAAGGAGAAAAAAAAAAAAATTCTAACACCTTGTGCTCTGCCTTTTCTTTTTGTGGAAAAAGCTGTTTGTTGTTAGGTAGAACTGCAGATACCAGCTCCCCTTGCGTTTAGGAGTTAATTAAAAGCAAATGCATTCCATATTAGTAAAAACATTAAAAAACAAATTGAAAATTGTCAATGTGTTACTGAAGTTGTTAGTTTGGCACAAGAGTTCTTGGGCATTCATAGCAACTACAGATTTACAATCAAAGTAGAAGCTTCAAACTTTTTTTTGTTTGGTTGGTTCTTTACACTACTTGTTTGTCTAACAGTAAATATGAATCTAATCCATTATTTGCCTATAATTGCAAAGGTTCAAATAGATTTGAAGAGTTGTTTATTAGATAGAGCAAAGAGCAACTCAAGTGCAGATCTTACACTAAAAGTGACAAGCAATAAGACTCAGTTGTGCTGAAACTAAGTTGAGATATATATGGTTTTATTCTTATTACCAAAGTCCTCACTAAAAGAAATATATGTTGACATTCATGTCTTAATTATGAATAGACAGTTTATACTTAAAAACTGCAGAATGTCTGGAGGTAAGAAAATAATGCAGAATATAAAAATACCACCACCTTCCAACGACATCAAAAATAATGACAGAAATGGAAGCAAGACATTTATTTGAATTTCAGATCTTTCTTCCATCTAGATAGTATTGCCATTTCCTTAATAGCAACAGTCCAATTAAAGATACTATCTACTACCCTTGCTCTGCTGAAAACCAGTAGTAGGAGCACTGCAGTGTTTATCTGTGCTAACTGTTCAATAGAATTAACAGAATGCATACCTCTGTAGGTATGAAGCTAAAGGAAGGATGTCCTACTACTGATTCTGAAGTTCTCTACTCAAATAGTGGGATTTAAGCTTAGCTTTTAAATGCATCCCTCTCTTGCTGGTCCACTGCTGCAAGTATTTCTTTCAGAAGGCTTGAGCACAGAACTTTAGAATCCATGTATTAAAATCCATACATGTGATCTTAAAATACTGGAAATCTTCCCACACAGGAAATAAACCAATGAAAAGCCCAATGAAAATACTGATCATTTCCATGTAACATAACTATAAGGGTTTCTTCATCAATTCCCCCTCAAAATGTATTTAGAACTCTTATCATAATTATCTTTGGTAGCTATCTTTTGGCAGATCTATTTGTCACGTTTTATTTACAAGTAAGCTGGCATAACAAGAACAGATAATCACAAAATTCACACAAATATCAAGCTTCAATCCAAACCAGTACATCTTCATTTAATAACCATACCTGAAAATCCCCAGAGAAGCTGTTGGGCTAGAATATAATCAAATCAATTTTTAGAAAACATCCCATGAGTTACACATTAACACACTAAATATAGAAACAGTTACCGACTAGAAAAATACAGTACACATTTCAGGAGGGAAAAAATAAGATCTGGTTTTCTCTTTACAACACAATAAAAAAACCTGCATCCCATCCTCTCAAAGAAAAAATATAAGGAAGTTTCTATTTCTGCAATTGTATCAGGAATATCTCTAATTTCTACAGCTATGTACGTAAAATTCTTGAGAAGTAAGGTCTCATAACCTGCCAAAACCCCGTTTAATACTTATGTATAACATACAGCTTTTATGATACTGCAGTTGTACAATTATGCAAATCTTAGAATGAAGAATAATTTAGGAGGAGGCAGAATGAAAAGTAGGCCACTAGAGTCTTGCAAAGGATCATCTTAAAAGCCCTAAGCATTTGTAGATTTAGAAGAATTATACTTGTTGTATTCATTTACAAAAGTA
This sequence comes from Nestor notabilis, assembly GCF_000696875.1. NCBI lineage: Eukaryota > Metazoa > Chordata > Aves > Psittaciformes > Psittacidae > Nestor > Nestor notabilis. Next base: position 52,436 of record NW_009930933.1, read on the forward strand.
GGGTCTTCGAATCAATAAGAGGCATAGTACCAACCAAGAACAAGTCCCTAGAAAAACATCCTTCAAAAAAAACTGCCAGAGAAAGAAGAGAGACAAGCAAGACCTTAAATGTGAATACTTTTCCAAGGAACTAAAAAGACTAGATAGACTCTTTTGCAAATTGGAGAATAAGCCTGAAAGTGAAGGAATGTCTGAGAACTCAGCAAGGGATTACTTCATGAATATATAGGGGGGTTTCATTTTAGTCACTTTTGCTTTTTGTGTTGAAGGATATGGCCCATCAAACCTGCTTCTGTTTTTCTTGGTTTGCTCTGTTTTTTTGTTTAAGCATGATTTAGGACTGCTTTGCATCAGAACAGACTGAAGAAATGGGGACTGTGACTGAAGGACTGAAGACCATGAAAAACAATATAAAAAAAAAAAAAAAAAAAAAAAAAAACAAATCAAGACAATGATTTATAGTATTTTATGTCTGGTTCTAATGTCTTCTGTCTAAAAAAAAATTCTGATTAACTGAGCAATTCAAAAATACAGAGGGGCAAGAATCTTTTTCTGAAAAGCACATTTTCTAGACATTGAAGAATAGCTCACCATATACTCATACTATCTAAAATAAGCTGAAGAGTGACTTGTTTGCAAATTGTGTTTAGATGAAAACACTTCTGAAAACAACACTTCAAATTTACCAATCAAACGCATAACGAGGAAGGGTGGAAAGGTAAATACAGACAAACTGAGTAGAAGAGAGGCAAAAAGAAATTATTTGTAAAAGCTGTTAAACATAGAAGCATCTCATTTACAGATACAGCAAACTTCTTCACCAAGTCTTTTGACCAAGACTGGAAGTATTTCAGTACTGAAAAATATTTCAGTGTTTTTGTCATGCTGACAAAACCATAAGCTATGAATTAAGACTCAGGAAACACTTGATGAAATTATATGATCTACAGGTATGCTGGAGGTTAGATGCTTAAGTGGGTTTTACTTGGTTTTTAAAAAATGCACTGATGTGATCACTTCTGATTGTGATACAAGAGATGACCTGCAGTACCAAAACCTAACACGGGTATTGCATATGCAAATTCTAAAAATGCAGACTAAAATTCAGAGTGTCTTAAGTGGAGGAATACTATTTGAACAAAATTACTGAACCTTGAATATATGCTATAATAAGTGAGTATCTATTCTTTTAATATAAATTTTCATCCTTCTCCCCTTGCCTTTGCCATAATTTTCATGTCATTTCCAATTTAAATGAGTCTATCATATCTTAAATAGTTATTTCTGATGATCAATTTATTTATGCGAATTCAATTTCGAAAGAGACATTCCTTTAAACATGAGTTTAGAATTAGCCTGTTCAACCATTAGAAATCTGTTCCTTATATAAGATTACGAAAGACATATTTATTACCTCTGCTTTTGGCAGCTTCTTTCAAAGCAGCTAGAATCTCAGGCTTCAGGTCATCAGAGAGTAACCTTCCTTCCAGGCCAGGAAAGCGTGATCTAGCAGACCATTTAAAAAAAATAAACAGGTAAATAAAACAAACCCCACCACACTTTAGCAAGGCATCATTTATCTATGTTGCTTCATAGACACTACCAGCATGGTAACCATCATGATAAACAATTGCTTACATATGCAGAATAGGGTTTTCAGTGGGCATTTTCTTACAAATAAAAAAACCCAGACATTTAGAAGCAGTTAGTAGTAAGAAACTGATTTTCCAACTACTCTTCTTTTCAAAGCAGGTCTAAACAAGTTTTCTTTTGATAGAAAAACTGGGGTTAGGAAATTATTTTCATCTATTTGTATTTAAAAAAAAAAAGTCAAATAGCACCTACTATTCTGTGTCCTTTAAAGATTCTATTTCAAAGCATACAAAAATTACAACATGTAATTCTAGGACTTCACAGAGATCTGCGGATTTCAAAAGATTTGCAGACAATGGTTAAGGTTATTGTAGCCAAAAGTCAGTCTCATCCCACCCTTCATTTAAATTAGCACTTAAAGCTAAATAGTTTCTTAGGGTTCTGGTCTTCCTGAAATAAAAAATAACTATGCAGTTTAATTCTGACAGCAGTATGTTAAATATACATAAACTAACACAGAATCTTGTTATTCCACAGGTGTTAACAGAAAGAAATTAATAAGAACTTATTTCACCTTTCTAGCAGACTCCAAATTTGAATATACAAAGAGCCAAACTCTTAAGTTGAAAGTGTTTTAAAACATCTGACCTAAGTCGTTTATCATATTTATAACATTAGCATTGAAAATAATTACTGTAGGCAAGAATAAAGGCAAATAAAGCACTATAATTTCAAATCTCTGTATTATCATAGCTAGAAAGTATATTTATACCTGTTATAACATGCTTCTGTATTAATTTTACAAGGCTAAACTAAACTAAGACCATTACTGACACAACATGAACTGAGTAAGATACAGTGGTATCATTAAGTTTCAAGAAAACTATCTTATGACTAGTCGGAAGCAGGGAATGTTTTCTGTATGTATACTGGCTTAACTTCTGGAAAGAAAAGCAAAGTGAATGAATAGCAAAAGATAAATAAATAATGTCACAACAGATGTTAGATAATTTTTATTCTTTTTAAGAAGACGCTAGAATCACAGGCTTTGAGTAGGACAAGAAAGTTTATGGGTTTAGAATATAACAGAAAAAGAACAGCAGCAGATTTTGGAAAAAAAGCAAACTCCTCTGAAGCAACATGGGAAGACCAGTTACCTGCATCCAACTGCTTTTATTGAAGATGTGTTGTCTATATATGTATTAAAACCTTCTTGAAGATGTGCTGTCTATACATAAGGACCTTACTCAGAGCCCTTTTAACTTAGTATCATCTACACTGGTGCACTCCAACCCACCTCTATTTCCCTTATGAACAGTCCATAGGGCAGTAAAAGTAGCCGAGCACATGCCAAGTGTCACATTCTTTCACACTGAGGAACTGAAAATCAGTGGAACTTGGAGAGAGAAGGAGGGGTGTATGTGAACATATGTATGGCTAACACTTTACAAGGAGGAACAGCTACAAGTGCATCCGGTGTGTCCGAGTGACTTCAAGCAACACCTCTTAAGAGGTTACTTAGAGAAGGGTTCAGATTTAGCAAATCTTTTATGAATCTGTAATCCAGTACAGACATAAAGAGCATTAGTCACGCTTTCTCCTGTGACCCCAAGGTCACTTATTCCAGCTAGTCTGCTCTTTGCTATCACCTCCCCAGTGGCAGTGCAAGCTTTTTTGGCTGATGAAATGTGAACCGAATTGAAATACTGATGCAGCTGGGAAATAAGCAAGAAAAAAAATTAATTGGAGAGCAACTGGAAAGAACAAAGGGAGAACAGATGTAAAGGACAAGCCCATTTCTTTCCATGGTGGTATCTGCTTACTTCCCAAAACCAGTGTCTAGTACTAAACCCTTCACTGAAAGTGTTGTGTAAATAAATAAATAAATAAATAAATAAATTTGTTTAGGTTTAATGAAAGCTCTTACTACATAATTTTATGTACTTCCTAGTATGCATGTTTCTAACCTACTCCTATTTATAATTCTCAGAAGAAAGCTAACTTGAAATGTATCCTGAGGTATTCCGTTTAGGCTAGAACACACAATTCTTAATAAAGTTATAATGGCAAGTAGCTGTCAAAGTTTTCAAATGAGACATATGCACACAAACATACATATCTACAGAAAACAGTTCTATCTATGCATTATTTCATTATATTACAGGATGCTGCTTATTATTTTGTTTGCTGATAAGAAAACAAAAGTCTGAAACTCTGTTTAACATTAAAAAAAATGGCATTTGGAATATTAACTATACCTGGAATATTCTTCTGAGGTTATGTAAACTATGTCCTGTTCTGACACAGATGAGGAAAAAGGAATAAAGTTTCCGTTCTGTAATGGCAAAAGCTCCAATCCAATCAGTTCACTGTAGACTCCATCAGAAAGCACAAATTCTAAAAGATGAAGCTTTTCTTCAGCAGGTCCACTGTGTCCAGATTTCCTTAGTATTTGCCGTACTACAGCAGGAGTCACTTTTTTCACAGCTTTAGCAGCAGAAATAATAAGATGCACTGCACTAGCAATATTTGCTGGTACCTTGGCAATCTGCTTCCCTGAATTCTGGAGGTAGTTGAGAACAGACTGTGTGTACCCCAAACTCTCATCCATTTCAGAAAAGTGCACCTGTTCCACTTTTATCCACTGATTACTCACTGAGTAAATAACTGTGTGCTGGAGCAGCTCTTTAAAAAGAGGTTCTAGAACTGGTTTCCAGGGTACCCTGATTTTGTTCTCATCAGGCCATAACGTATAAATTCTTTCAGCTGACAATGGAAAATCCGAATTCTCCTCAGTCTCCATTCGTTTGATAGCTTCCAAAATAAGGGTGGTATATGCCTTCGGCACTATATTTACCACAAGAAGATCATTCCACAAAGCTGCTGGATCTCTCCATTGATCCAGCTCTCGCCATTTGATACTTCTCCTATTGTCTGTGAGACCAAAGAAACCACTAACATGAACTGGGAGTCCAGTTTTGCTTTCTTCACCTGGAGGTAAAGGCAGAAAACAAAATGCTCTTCCTGAAAAGTCTGCTACAGCTCCTTTTTCCTCCCCGTTAGTTGACAAAGACATGGCTATTCCAATAGTAGGAACAAATTTCAAGTCATCAGCTAAACAATCCAGTTCAGTACACATTCCTCGACCACCTACACAATTACATACTAACCAAGATGTTTTCTGTGCATCCTTAACATTCTCATCTTCTACAACTATATTTACATGGTATGTCACACATGTTATGCTATTGCTTGGAATTCCCTTACAATACTGATTTATTGCAGTTCGTAAGATTTTGATAGAATTGGGTCTTTCATGTTTCAAGGCCTTGTTTTCACTAGCAGTTACTCTAAAAATCAGCCTCTCAGTGCCATCAGCTTCCCTAATGTGCAATGAAACATCCTGAACACTCTTCAAGAAGAGCAATACTGTGTCCGCATCTGCTCTGAAGGATTCAAACAACTCTAAAACCTTCTGTTTGTCATAAACATTGCTGCTCAGTTGGGAAGGCTGCAGACGAAGTGGGAAACGAAAAAAGGTACCAGGAAAGTTTCCATTCTTAAAGGTTTCCTTAGTGCTGCCAAATACACCAATGAATGGTGCAAACTGGTCTGTAAGTTCATTGATTTCCTTGCTATCTTCTTTTAGATTCCAACACTGGCCTGATTCATGAGGTCCAAAAAGGGTTTGATGGGGATCAAGCATTCCAATCTGGTCACCACTGAAAATACTGGGGACATCTGTATACATAAAAAAACAATTATTAATAATCCTAAATCAACTTATTTTTCACACACAGTCCTAAGGAAGAAATTTTTAAAGGGCAATGAACCAAGTATAATGCCAAGGGATGTGGCTGAGTCACCATCCCTGGAGGTATTTATATTGTATTTAGATGTGGCATTTAGGCACACAGTTTAGCATGGACTTGGCAGGGTTATGTTTATGACTGGCCTCATTGTCAGAGGTCTTTTCCAACCTACATGATTCTGTAATTCCGATAACATATAATTCAGTGCTTATTGACAGTGAAGAATCAAGGATACCCCTAGTCTGCAATTAGGTACATAAACAGTCATTCAATTATTTGCATTCTAGCAAACAGTGAGCAACAGAAAGGTGGCTTGTTTTTTCCAAAACATTTTCCAATATATTTTAACTTTTTTTTCTTTCCTGAAAATATTAGAAAGCAACTTAGTAAAGGTGTATTCTATTACATTCATACCTTGCAGATCTTAAAGGCTTGTAGACAGTGACATTGTATGTTTAAAAGCATAAATTCCCAGAATTATCAAACCACTTAACATATTAGGCTTTTATTCATGCACTACTAACATACTGTGAAAAAACATCATGTGTCCTACAAACTCACTTCACAAGTTAAAAATGTTATTTCAGCAAAAATTTTACTCTTACCCTGTACTAACTGTGTAGACTGTAAGCACCATTTATGCTATATGCTTATGCTATACAGCAATAAAACATCTTGCCAGAAAGCATTAGTGTGCATACACCTTTATTATGGAGTCAACTTTCTAGCATGAAATAAAATCACTGCTTATTATGCAAAGAATCTGCATAGAAGTATCAGTCTGGTCTAAAGTTCCACACTTCTACTTACATATCTACCCTGTATTACAGGCCTTTTTAATATGATCAGCAGTGCATTAACTGAAATAACAGGGTAAAGGAATGTTCATTTCAACACAAGGGACTAAGTACATAATGATGTTACTACAAGAAACACATCTTCTCTAGAAAACTTCAAAAGCCAAAGGATAACTCACAGGGTTTTAAAAAAATATGAATGCTTCTTAAGGAAACCTAGCCAGAGATCCAATTTTAAAATGCACTATAGATATTAAACTAATATCTAAAATAATTAAACAATTTAACAAAACTGCAACATTTTAATTTTAAAATATCTATTGAGAGTACCTGTTATATGATAAACTGAATTAAAGCCAATTCCAAATCGTCCAACTTTCAGGGGATCATCTTTCTTTCTGCTTCTTGCTATTTCCTGTATACCATGCCAGTCCTCAGGGGTGAAAATTGCATCATTGTATGCATAAAATGCTGGCCCTATAATAAATAGGCAAGTGTTAAAAAGATAACAGACAGAAGAAAACTACGTAACCGAGAAAAAATTCTAGGAAAGAAGTCCACAGAACTGCAAAAGTGTTTCTTTATAACGTCTGCATGTGCAAGTTTATGGGGAAACTATGGCTCAAACTGACACCAAATTATACTTGGTGATGAAAGGGAGATACAGAGTAGCAGCAAAAGCAGAAGCAAGGAGATGGATTTACTTCTGTATATGGTACTTAAGAGATTTATATTCTGATGTGGTATCTAGTTCTGGTGTCCACATCTTAAAAGAATGATTCTGAAAAACTGAACAGAAAGCAGAAAACAAAACTTCTGGAATAAGTGTCCTGTGGCAAAAGGCTTGAAGTCAATCTGTTCAGTCTATCACAAAAATGTTTGAAAGATGTACCAATCACAGTCTATTAATACCTCCACTGGAAGGGATACATGGCAAGATATAATGATAACCTGTTTCTAGAAAGACAGACAAGTTCAAATTGGAAGGCACAATGAGGTTGATTAACAAGCTAGAAACAAGAAGTAGTGGATCACCCATTATGAAGTCTTCAAATAATAACTGAATGTCTTTTGGGATGATTACGCAAACTAATTTGTCTGATAAATATGTAACTGACCTCAACCACATGAAGCCATATTAGATGATATAAAAACCCTAAAGTTACAACAAACTACATTTGCAGTACACAACAGCATGGAGCAAAGGTTGGTGCAAGGGTGAGAGTAGGAGATGGAGAAGAAAACAGAACTGCCCAGAGAAAGCTGAAATGTAGGGTCATGTTTACATTAAGAACTGGAGATCACTCTCAAAAGGTAGAGGTGAGTATGTAAAAAACCTGAAATTACTGCCTAATACCCAAAGCATTCTTTTATCCCAGGTCTTATTAAATCTTGTTTACTGACTCTACTAAAAATCCTTTTGTGTATATTGAGATAGCGAGTGAACCTAGGGAAATAAGCCCCAGGATATACAGTCACCCTGGGAGAAGTTACCTGAAATAAAGCTGAACATGTAGGCTTTCTCAAACAGCATTAACTAGAAGCAGTTGGAAAGCTGCTACTGATAACCTGAAAGAAGACAGTGTAAGGCCTTCAACAGCAAACACTGGCTTTGGAAAAGAATTATCAACATAGACAAAATATGCACCTCGTAAGGTGGTCATCTCTAAATAGCAAGGAGAAAAACACAGAACCACATGCATATTGATGGATAATGGCCAAAACTAATAAAAATTATATTTACCCTGATACTGTACCATGTCCTTTGACCATAGAGTTTCTGTTCCATACTGAGTTTCATCATATAAAAACCTAACCTCTGTGGCACCAGCATCTTCTGCATTCTGTATCAGTTCCTGAGGCAGAAAAAAAACAAACAAAAACAAAACTATAATGCAGTAATGTTTTACATATTCTAGCAATGGCTTTCCAACTTAAACAATAGAAAATAATAAGCAATTGTCTTGAGTATAATTGTGTTCATACTTTTCAACGAAAATAATTTTATCCAGTTTACCTGAAAGTAGATATTATAAAAGGAATATACAGCCAAATACTATGAACATGATTGGAGCTCAAATTCCACACATAAACAGTTATAAAGTTAAGAAATAAGCTACTAAACTGTTACTACTATATTATCCCAAATCAGAGTTGTAAAAGTCTCAAAACAATGAAGAAAAAAACAATTAAAAAAAATAATCAAAGTTTGCTGCTAAGCCCACACAACAGCTGAAGACAACAGTGAAGCAGCAAATCATAGAAGGGCAATAAACATCACACTTTACATCTGCTGAATTCCATTTAACACTTCACAGTATGAACCAAGCATTCAAGAGCGAGCCACAGTGCTCACTCCTAACACCCTTTCAGCAAAGGGCTGCACAACAGTTCTGACCAGTAACTGTAAATCATGAACCAACAGAGCTCACCTGCTGAATGAAGCCCATAGCTCTAGACAGAGGCTTATATTGATTATTTGTTAAATAGTATTACCAGTGGTGAGAGCTATGGAAAACTCTAACTAAAATGTCAACAAACTAGTTCTGTAAGCACTGCCATTAACAAAACATGCCCATCCAGTCCCATTTACCTCAATAGCTTTATACTCTGCAGACACGTAAGCATGATTATAAATACCTACAGGATTAGAGCTTCACACAATGCTCTATTTACACTGAATCATCAAAGTGTAGAAGGGCTCCAAAGATACACATTCATATATACAAATAAACACACATACACATCTGTGTGTACATTTGTTTGGGTGTGTATAAGTCTGGCATAAGGAAGTATCCCAGCTGAGTTGAAAAGCTATGAAGGTACATCACATCATATCCAATGTATTCGTACAACATAGATTTCAGTCAATTACTCGTAACAATAGAAGACTTGCTAGCAAGATGAATCTTCACTTAGAACTAACACATCAACTAGCAGCAGATATTATAGGTTGTATTCTAATATACTGTTGACAGTAAAATAAGATCACTGTTATCCAATACCTGGTTTCAAAACTATTAACCCCTTGATTTTTCACTTTGTGACAGTATATTCAGTCTATAAGGCCTTTCTCACAAGTAACCAAAATATATTGTTTATATTGTCACTATAATTTTGAAGCATATGCTGAGGTAGCAAGAAATATACACACAGTTCAGCATAAATATGTTTTAAAGAATTTCTCTCTGTAAGGTATTCAATTACAAAAAACATACAATTCTTCCAAAAGAATAATCACAGCAATCATTCAAGATGATACAGAAAGACAGCAAAAGCCTCTAGAAATATTAAATAAGTATGAAAACTACCATGTAGTCAGAGACTTGCATTCATGCTGTGGCACACAGAGCATCTCCTACATTCAGCTGCAAAAGCATTGTATTTGAAGAATCCAAACAGTGAAATGAATTTTAAGAGATCAGCAAAATTCCTGGTAGTAATTCCACGCTAACAGTCTGGTAACTCTAAATTGTAAACCATGAAAAGAGGAACGTTTCTTCTTTTAGATTTACCCACCTGATTCCTAAGGACATTAACTTATTTCTTCACACTGGAATGAAAATTTGGGTTTAAATTGTTAAGAAGATCTGAACCCTTCACGATGCAAATGCATCTTACAGATTCAACTAGTACTGGGAAACAGTAAAAATGTAAGCATCCCATCCAATGCGCAAGCACTGCTCATAATATATCCAGCATGCAGTTTGCCAAAACAACTGAAGTTATGCTTATCTCACTAAGAATAATCAACTTCTTCCAGAGTTGCAAAGAAAACCTTCCAAGAGACAGCAGGAACTGCCAGCAACTGTCACCATGTGCATTTGTGTGTTTTATATATATGGATAAATATATACATGTACCTGCACCAAATCCCAGTAGAATCTTGTATTCGCATATACAAAGGAAATGAGCCTCCTAACATCCATGTGATGAAGCATTCTGGATGAGAAATTTAACATCCAACTATGAACTAATCACCACAGGTGCAATTAAAAAAAAATTAAAATATCAAACTGGCACTTCCAGACATTAGCATAAGAAGCTACAATAAATCAGACAAGTCATCTTCTAAAGGTACCTGTCTTTCCCCTTGTGGGACTTGATGAATTTAGAATGGTCTGTATTTTTTCAGATTATAGAATCATAGAATGGTTTTGGTTTGAAGAGACCATAAATATCATCTAGTTCCAACCCTCCTGCCATGGGCAGAGACAATTTCACTAGACCAGGTCACTCAAAGCTGACTTTGAATGCTTCCCATGATAGGGCATCCACAACATCTCCAGACAACCTATTCCAGTGTCTCACCACACTCATCCCAAAACATCTCTTATGTCCAATCTAAACCTACCCTCTTCGGTTTCAAAACATTGCCCCTTGTCCTGTCACTGTATGCCGTGGTATAAAGTCTCTATCCATCTTCTTTATAAGCCCCCTTTGTATGTTTAAACACCTAATAAGGTCTCACCAGAGCCTTCTCCAGGCTGAACAACCCCAACTCCCTCAGCCCTTCTTCACAGGAGAACATGCTCCAGATATGTCTGAAGTAAGGTGAGGTGAACTCTACTTTATCAGTTCACCATCTAATTTACTGAAATTTTTTTTAGTGCTTAAATCAATGTTGCCATTTCCATTGTTAAGTCTCTACACAGAACATTCAACGTTCAAATGTGGAGCATCACAACACAACATGTCCTACCGTTGCATACTTTGAAGTCTCCTGGACCAATGATAAAACCCCATAAAGAACACTAACCTCAGTTCAGAAAATCCTGCAACATTCTTTTGTTATGAGAACCAATGTCTGGACTAAAAATGTTTTCCAGCCCACATAAAACCGATGGGTTCATTATTCTTATCACTCTGGAGCAAGTTTCCCAAAAGCTATTCAAAGATTCCCATCATAAAAGCCTTCTTAATCTAAGGATGAAACTTTATGACTCTCCCATAGTCCAATGAGGAAAATAATATAGCTACCAAGAAATTCCACAACAAAATCTTGTTTCCAAGTCTTCATCTTATCCCAATCTTAATACTAAAATATCGCTTTCCAAAATTTGTATATACTATTATGTATACTACATAGCTTATAGCAGAGATGAGCAACAAATAATAAGCAAAACAAACATTTTAGATAACTCATATAAAATACATCATGAAGTCTCTGATTTAATTATCACATCTGTGTTTTGTTTGTTTGTAACTTACAAAGGCATCTGTGACAAGCAAACTCAGAAATGTCAAACCCACAACTCACTTTGCCTTGTCCACAGGAATGGAAACATACCTTTCCCATACTAAAATGAGTATCTAAAGAGGCACAGCAACTGCAAGATTTGCTGGAAAGTGTCAAATTAATGGCATTATGTCATGCTTATTAAATGTCTGCTAAAAGTACCATGTGTTATATACCTTAAGAATCTGTCCTCCTTCTGGGTATCTTCTTAAAATATCCTTCAGAAAATCAACAAGTGGTGGAGTTGTTTGTCCAAAACGACCTAAAGACAAACAAAAAACAATCTGTCTATTATGCTACTATGCACTTAATTTCAGATTAAAAAATACTCACTAAACATTTACTGGGAATATAGCAAATTGTTTTAAATTAACTCAAGGCCTGATACTGTTAAATCTCGTATTTCCAAAATCAACTGTAAAAACACATTATACAGTTTTTTATTTAAAAAGTTAAAATAGCACTCTTTGATGTTAAGGTCAACATGTTGTTTCATATCTAGACTAAATAAATTTGGGAGCTAAATCTTTGCATGAACTCCAACAACCGGATGTTCAAATGTATCAACTGCTAAAGGACTAGTACTTTTTAAGCAGCAGGATGGTATTCTAGGGCAGCTGTGGCTCTAACTTTTTTATAGCCAGTGATGATCTCTACTGATAGCTACACAGAGGCACAGTACACTTCAGCTCTAGTGTACACTTCCTGTTCTGGCATACTGTGATGCTGGGCCTGGTGCTAGATTTGGTGTTACCTAGGCTTCAGGTTACCTGAGAGAGTGCTACCAAGCATTACGAAGTTCTGCTGTAAGAGGAAGAGTCTATCACAGAGAGAAAGGTTCAGTACTCTTCATTTCAAACTCCAGTCTGAGACTAAAGAGCAGCTCCCTAAATCCAAACCTCTAAAACATGTGCTTCAAATATTCATGATGCAATCCACACAAGGAAAAGAGACTCTACTGATGCCCCATCACTTTATTTAAAAGTTATTAATGAAGTAATTATTCTCTCTCTCTCCCCGTTTCTGCATATATGTGTGTTTATATAGTACACAGATTCAAACACACACATTACATATATTACGGAATAAAACATTTTAAAAACAAAATCACCACAGAATTCTCAGCAATGTGAGGAAAAAGGAGATAGTTATCTATCTATTTGCAGACAAAAAACATCAAGTAAAACATCAAACATCTTGTCTTTATGAAATTTTCATATCACTATGTTTAAGGTAACTTAACAGCACCAATAAAAAAAAAAAACTAAGGAATTGCAACTCATGGCTGTAAGTGCAGAAAGGATTTTATAGTTTTATTATTTTTACAGTATACAGAAGTATATGGAAGTCAACATGCAACATGCAAACTTCTAAAATAAGGTGAACTGATCAATAGTGGGAAAGTTTGGGTGTTTCTTTTCTTAGGAGAAATTCTCTTAAATCAAGAAACCGATCTCCAAGCCTAAATTGGGCAGTTAAGCGGAAGTGTTTAAACACATTTCACTATGGGAACCACAAAAACAGACAAGTTAACTTGTAAGTGACAGGACCAAAGTAGACATTACTCTCTCTTTACTTTTAAGACCAAAGCTGCTCTACTTTAGGTCACAAAAATTACTCTGTCTGGAGATCATGACTTACTGCATCCTATCAAAGGCAGAACTGGTTTTTCTTCAGTATCAGAGCTGGTCATATTTAACATAAAACTGGTTCCACAAATCTAAAGGAGAAACTTCTTCCACAATAAGGGTAGTCAAGCATTGAAATGGGAACCCAGAGAGCCTGTGCATTCTCCATCCTTGGAGGCTTCCCAAACTCAAACAAATCAACCCTTTAGCAACCTGGTCTGACCTCAGAGCTGCCCCAGCTTTGAGCAGAAGGTTAGAGACTTAGGTTCAGGAGAATGTGAACATGAACTTCTGGCTAATATACAAACAATTCACTTCTCTCTATCACTAGAAAACCATAATCCAGTATACTGATGGCTTACATAGGCTAAAAAATACGATATTTTGTGACACCAAATAAAATACCTGCATGAAAAGAAAGGTTTCCTTTTTCATCCTACCATGCCATTAGCATTTATTTCCTTCTTTTAAAGTTACTGTTGAAAGAACATTGATGATAGCAACCAAGTAACATAATCACTACGGATTTTAATTAGAACATTTCTGAAGATATTCAGGTATCAATCTAATTCAAGATACTATACAAACAAATATACCAGCTTTTTTGTAACAAAAAGGTAACTAAACATACGGAATCAAAAGAAAAACAAACAACCCAGAAGAATTCAAAAGCTTTTCACCAGTATTAGTCTTCTACACAGTGGTGACTGAAAAGGTGTCCTTTCAAGTACCTGAACTGCTTACAAGTATTCATCTTATATTGTATGAGACAACGCAGGTATTAATTCTACTGCAAGCCAAGCTTTACTGATCCCAAAGTACAGCAATATTCTAATTTCTACACATGAAATTACAAATAAAAAATTAATCACCAAGGCACTTAGAAAGAGAAGTTTAATTTTCCTGGGTCAGAATGAATAGAACAAGTGAAGGGATACCTAGAACTCGCAAGTAAAACAATAGCCTCCCATTCAAAGCAAAGAATAATTTCAATTAACTCTAGATTGCATTAGAAAATGCTTTGACCTTCCAGTTTATGAACAGAGACAAGCATTTGTCATACCTCCTCCTTTCAACCCTTTTGACTGAAGCTTCAGAAAAACTTGATTTTGAGACCTCTGAAGATCAACAATCTTGATACCATCAGATAACTGAAATAAAAAATAAAATGGATCTTGATCAGAACATTCTGCAGTACAAATAACTTCCTGTGCCTCCATTTCCTACATATTTATTCCAAGAAGTTTGGTTTTATCTAAAAGTATACAAAAACTATGAAACATCCAGTATTCATTTAGAGCAGCACTTTAAGTCCCTGAGGTCTAGGATGGCCTCCTTTGCCTAATGATACTCCTCAGATGAAGTATCAGTCTGGTAGTAACAGGATCAGGAAAAATGGCCACAAGCAAATCAGATGGAACAAATGCCTACAGAAGTATACTAAGAGCAAGCCATGACCTCCCATTTTTACATTTGAAAAGTTTTATGTTCCAAAAGGAACTTTTGGAAGCATACAGCTAAAGCAGTTACTGTTCTAAGCTGCATGCCCATAAAGAAAATAAACACGTACAGAAAGTAGACAGTCTATGTACTCCAAAAAGTAAATACGGGTATACAGTTTCATATGGGTTTTAAACTAAGCAGTATCAGCTCAAAGCAGCTAGTCACACAGAATATGTAAAGACTCAAGTATGTCACACAAACCCCCTGCAGAATTCGACAGCCTCATCTCCCCTGTACCTCTCTGTACTCACCAGAAACATGACTGAGAAACTGGGGCAAACTAAGCAACAAATTCCTTAACAGCCACTGGGAAAAGTACTTAGTAATCACAGCACATGGATTTCTTATTTTGTTTTGCAATTCTGGTTTCATATTTTGTGTGTCCCCCAGTCATAAACGATGTGATGCTAAAACAGTCATGTATGACATGATCTTACCCTGCATACCACAATAACGAACGCAGAACTAGACGTTGCATTGTGCTAATTAGAAACTTAACCAATTCATAGTAAACTATATTAAACGTTTATTATGTGAAAGTTTATTATTATATTAGTCTCAGCTTACAAGAAAGTTCGGGACTACTTCCTCACTTGGATGGGTAAAATCAAATTACTGGAAAGAAGCTGGTGCTTACACAGACAGATGCTTACAGTCTAACTACATTTAATGAGCAAAAGACAGTCCTAGCCCACGGTATATAATCATAACTTTAAAAAAAAATAGGAAAAAATTATGTTCCTTTTTAGTTAGACCAGTTTTAAATAGGACTTGCAACAGCAGTGCGTTAAGTTCCTAAACAAATGTTATACTTGAGCTGATCTTGTCTCAAGATGTAAAATAGCTTACGCTGAGCACGCAAACTACTCAGGACTCACTAAAATAAAAAAGAATCCACAGAATGCTGCAACCTATCACCAAGTTCTAAAGCTGATATACCGAATTTTCTAAACGTGAATAACCGAATTTTCTCAGGTAAGATTTTTGTACCAGAACACCAGCAGAAACTAGGAGATTGAGTACATTCAAATGAATAGTTCAACACTGTAAGGAACTATGAGAGAAAGAGATACTGGATTTTACTTAACATGTAAATTGCACATAGCACTTTTAATGAGAAAAAATAAATTACTGATTCATATTCTACTACCTCAGTCAATTAAAAAGTAATTCAATCCCAATAAACAGGAGTTCAAAAGTTTATAGAGGTTTTTCAAAATTGCTACATAGTACTCTCATGTGTATTCTACTTTAATATTAATAAATAAATAAACCCAGAATAGCTGTTACAGTCTGCTTACTGCCTGTTCCCTGCCAAAAGACAGTTTTCTGTGCCAGACAGACTGCTGCTTAGATATTCGCTTCCAGATGAGTTTTATAAAGTGATTATACAGATCTCCTTCCTCCCAGAATAGGAAGGCCTGGAGAGAATGAAATGAAGGACGCACAAAACCAGGCACAAAAATAAAAAATAAGCTACATGCGTAGTTTGTTTCAAACCCGAGTCCTCAATGACTACTTGTGTTCCCCATATAGGTTCCTAAAAGCTTCTTAAGCAGTGGAATGACTAACATCTAATTCTTTCCTAGCATCATAGAATAGCATTTGGGTTCCAAGGGACCTTTAAAGATCATCTAGTCCAACCTCTATGCCATGGGCAGGGACACCTTCCACTAGACCAGGTTGCTCAAATCTCTATCCAACCCAACTCTGAACATTTCCAATGATAGGGCATGACAATTTCTATGGACAATCTGTTCCAGTGCCTCACCACCCCTATCATAAAATATTTCTTCCTTATGTCCAGTCTAAATCTAACCTCTTTCAGTTTAAAACTATCGCAGCTTGTCCTGTCACTACAGGCCTTGGTATGAAGTCTCTCCATCTCTCTTATAAGCCCGCTGTATATATTGAAAGACTGAAATAAGGTCTCCCTGGAGGTTTCTCTTCTTTATATATTTACAAGTCCCCCTACCCCACTTAATCCCAATTTCCAGTCTCTTCCCTTCTTGCCTCTAGTCATCTCATCCCACCAGTATCTCAAGGCTCCTGTTTCCCAAGAGCAGAGCTAGAAGCATGCCAAGCAGTTCTGAAACGGTGACCCCAGGCTGATGCCTTCAACAGAACAAGGTTACCCATTCATTTAACTCTCTCCCCTGTACCCAGACCTCAATTTTTAAATCATAAGCCCCCCTGCCACTGGGATGTCAACTATGCTGTTCAGGTGGGCCAGCAGGTAGAAAATAGATTAAAGATGGAAAAGAAGCCAGAACAAGCACATGTGCACTGAATCTTCTGTGCCTCCCCAAATAAATCAGGGTGAAGAACATGGATAATGTCAGAATAGGCCACAAAAACTCGCATGACAAAAGCTGGCACCATAAAGAGAAGGGTTAGCTGCTTGTCCAAAACACCTCCTTGCTTCCCATCAGAGACTCACATCTAAGGACACACACACCCCGTGGTGCCCTCGCACCACAAGACC
>NW_009930934.1:0-235 GCF_000696875.1 Nestor notabilis
GATCCATGGCCTTATTTAAGAAACTAAACAAAAAGTGTTAAGTGAGTGGGAGGGATTTCCCTGCTGCGAGGGGAGTTCATTCCCCTCTGGATGCGCCTCCACCATCCCCATCCATAGAGACACTCGCTCCATCACGCCGGATGAGCGCAGTCTGGGGCGTTCTCTATCCCGGTGGATATCGTTTTCTTTGGGAATACGGGTCGCCCCAGTGGGTACATATTTCAGGATAACTCCC
>NW_009930934.1:320-4519 GCF_000696875.1 Nestor notabilis
TAATCAAAATACAGTCGTGTTCTTCAGCAATTAAACAAAACTCCACCTCAACAAGATTATAGTGGAGAAGCAGGAATTCAGTGACATGAATACACCACAATCAGGGCACGGGTGCCCGTTTTGATATCGTTATTAAAAGCAAAAAGAAGGAGGTGAAGGCAGATGATGGGATAATGCAGCTCAAAGCAGAGAGGGGAAGGGAGGAAAACACCTTGGCAGAGTAATGAATGCTGAGCCTGCCCCAGTGCAGGAGCAGCTCATCTCTGAAGCGCATCCTCTCCCCTCTTTGCTGAACTCTTGTTGCAGTCTCACTTTTAGGCTGGACTTGAGCTACAGCATCTTGAGTTCCAACTGGGCTCGTGCAAAGGTGGTGGGTGAACACAGGGCTCTTCCCCCTGAGCAACAGGTCTGGAGTGGCAAAGCAGCCACCACATCGCTCCTCAGCCTCTGCAGAGCATGAGCTTAAGCTGCTGTGGCTTTTCCTCTCCTGTTTCCCCCCAAAATCTTTATCCTCTGGACAAAATCATCTTGGAAGGTCAGCTCAGGAGGAGGCAGGAGCCTCGCTCGCTGCTGGCACCCCTCCTGAGCCATCCCATGGTGTGTCCTGCCTTCCCCTTCCAGCTCCTCCTCCTCCTCAGGCCGGTTCCGTGCACAGCCCCTCGGGCCATGCCCCAGCACCCCAAAAGCAGAGCAGGGCCTCGGGCAGCGCCGCCTTTGTGCCACCGCTCGGGGTTCAGCGCTTCGGGCTCTTGCCTGGAATAACAGCAGCTTCCGGGTGAGCCGGTGCCCACGGCCTTCGCCGAGACTTCCTATTACTCAGTTCCTTATTCTCTGCACATCTCTCTATGCATTTCCATTACAAAAGCAGTTCAGAGAGGGGTGGATCTAAAGGCAGTTGTTTATAGACATTATTTCATAGTTACCTCTAAATCTGGGGTGAAGAAAAGGTGCTGGAGCTTATCTCTGGTTACTTTCATCCCTGATGTGTTACAACATGGGGTTTGCCCGTGGGGAGGACAGGATGGGGGAAGAGTGTCTGACATCTGTGGTGTAAGAGGGGAAGAAACTGAACCCGCTGCCTCATGGGGACTCCAGCAGCCCCAGTCCAGGGCAGGAAGCTGCTCTGCAGTGGCCATCACTGTCCTGGTCCAGCTGGATCAGGGCCATGAGCATCGGGAGTTTCAGGACACCCATAACTTTTCATAGGGATGGAGCATCTTAAATCCAGCTGTTCGTGCTCTGTGGGAGCGGTGCTGGGCCATGAGCATGGGGTGAGTCTCATGTGCAGCCCCATCCTGCTGCATGGGACCGGGGCAGCCAGGAACCGGTGGCTTTGGGGTCAAACGGTAGTGAAAGCAAAACACTGGCTCTTGCTGGTGTAAAAGAAGGCAGCAGCCCCTGAGTTCTGATCCACCTGCACCCTCCTGCGAAGCTGCTCTCTGGGAGCACGGAGAATTACTTATTTCTATTAGTTTTGGGCAGCAACAGGCAGGGAAACACCAAAATCCTTTGGGGTTCAGCTCGTTCACCTTAGACATGGAAAAAAGGGGGTTTCCTGACAGCAGGAAAATGAATGGTGGAGTTGTGCAGCAAGTCACCCTTCCAGTTCTCTAACCGCTTGGGAACAGCCTCATTTGACCTTCTGAGGGCTCTCTGCTCGGGCTGGGAAGATCCGCTGGGGTTGGGGGCCCAGCTTTGCCACGCTCCAGACGTGCATGTCAGCACTTGCCCATTCCAGAGGCAGAAACGCCGCGGAGGCTCCGGGGCAGCAATGGGATGGGTGTCGGAGGAGCGGAGCCCCGGTGTCCCCACGCATGGCCGCGGCTCTGGGTGCAGGGACAGGCTGTGGGTGCGGTATCAGCCCATTCCCGGAGCTGGAGTTACTGCTGGGTCAGTAGAAAGGGGGTCAGGGAGCCAGCAGAGCGGGTTTGGGGTTAAGGATTTGGGTTTTCCCATTGCTCTCCCTCCTGCAAGCATGAATCCAACCGCGGCTTAAGCCGTTTCCTCTGACAGAAGGCAAATGCCCAAGCAGCATTTCAGTGCAAAGGGCAGGAGAAGAGCAAACAGGTACATATTGGCATTAGCAGGAACCCCGGAAAAGGAAGGGAAGGCTTCAAGCTATAGCCTTGAAAACCAACAGAAACCAAGGAAAGATGCTGCCTGTGAATCTGGTGCGGGTTTCACTGTGAGCGAGAAAGGGGGACGTGGGGCTGGGGAAACGTGTTGCTGTGACAGCAGCGGCCAGCTTCTGTATCTCCCCTGGTACAGCCGAGCCCCGCAGCACCCTGGGGGCTCAGCGAAGGGCGTCTCCATGGCCTGTGGCATCGGGAATCTCACTGAGATCCCCAGCGAGGACCACTACCACGGTCTGAGCCTGGAATGCCTCCAATGGCATCCCTGTCTGAGAGCAACGCCACCCGGAGCGGGCTGCAGCGGCTGGGGCCACCCCCGCAGGGGGGCAGCGCTTCCTTCCCCCCCGCGATGGCCGAGCTGAGCCCGTCGTCCTCCTTCCCCCTTGGCTGGGGTTTAAATAACCAGCACACCCGCTCTCCGAGGACATGAGCTGCTCACGGAGCTCCTGCTGCTTGTCATGGCTGGGGCAGGGCAGAGCATCGCTGCTGCACTCGTGCTGCTGAGGCTGCTGTGGCCACAGCACACGGGTTACCCACGTCCCTTGGGATGCTCCAGAGCTGGAACAAGGCGCTGGGTCACCACATCCCCCTTGCCGTGGGTATTTTCCTGCAGGACAGTCTCCCGTGGGACTCATTCCACGGTCCATCATTGTTCTAACATAAGGACCAAAGTCTGATGTGGAAGTTTTCTTACTGGTACAAGTGAAAGCTCAGCTCTGCGAGTTCTGGTCCAGAGACCTGTGGTGTCACTGGACATGGGGGGACAGCCCAGCCCTTGATGCTCACACCTACCTGAAGCCAGACCTCAAAAGGCATCCATGTGCAGGCACAAATCACAGTGGGCAAATGTCCTCAGGGTGCCACGTCCGGGGTTGTCCCCCTTGTCCCCAGCCATCGTGTTGGTGTAGCCCCAGCCTGTCTGGTCCCATCACTGGTTGAGCCGGCTGCTGGCTCAGCCCTGCCCTGACCACATCAATGCTGTGTGGGGCTGTGCTCTGGGCAGGGAGCAGGGCCAGGCCTGTCCTCGGCATGGCCGGACCCACCGGCTCCCAAACCTCCTCCCTGTGCCTGGTGCAGCCGGTGGGGTTTGGTTTCGTTCTGGGGCTGGGGAGGAAATCACCCCCTGGCTGCATTGAGGAGCGCTTGGAGCTGCAGTAAGTGACCCGTTTGATCCACTTTTCCCTTCCTTTTCATCCCAATCCCGTGTTGATTCTCTGGTTCCTCATCTCCTCAGAAGGGGCAATTCCTCATCTTCTTATCCTCGGTTTTCCTATCATCCCTACCCCCAAATTACCCCTAACGCCCCCTCCTCTGCCCCCTGGTCCCCAGTGGGATGCAGTGCTGCCCATGCTGGCTTGCACTGGGCTGGGGACAAGCAGCTCCTGGGCTGGCAGCACCCATGGACACAGAGCACCCCACTGCGGATACAGCTCAGCGCTCAGCCCGGCCACGCCAGTGCCGTATCCCTCCTTTTCTTCCTCCCTCCCATCATCTCCTGGGCTCCATCCGTGCGGTTTAGCCCCTGCTGAGTATTGATTACCGTGATCTTCCTTCTCCTTTCGCATGGATCATTACCAAACGCTTAACAGGAGTTTGCCTTAACGCCACGGTACATCCACTAATAGAAACATAATTGTCAGGGTTTGCCTTCTTAAATCCCCAGCTGATTGTGGCGGGTGCTATTTTTATGCTACGAAGTAATTAACTCTGTTTCAGGGCAAGAGGGGCCGGAGGGTGGGTGCTGGCAATGCCGTGCCCGTTGTGGCTGTGCTGGGACAGAGCTGTGGGACCACTCACCTCTTTGCGGCACATGAGGGAGAGGTTCTTGTGGTCCTTTTGGTGGGATATGGCTTGAAGGATGCTCAAAATCCAGGTGAGGAGAGGACACGGCGCGGAGGAGGTGGCTGGTCCAGACCCGAGCATCATCAGGAGAGGTGCCCGCGGGGCTGTTGGACCTCGCGGTGTGAAGGACCAGGGTGATGCTGGGATGCGCTGCAGCGTCTCCTGGTTCCCATCACCAGTCCCAGGGGATGGCAGACGAATCACTGCAGGGCAGAGGAGCTCCCC
>NW_009930934.1:4576-4941 GCF_000696875.1 Nestor notabilis
GGGTTGGTGGTTGGGTATGGGCCGGCTGCAGCCACTTGAGCAATGTCACCCCCTCATCCCAGTGTGACCGAGGGATCCCGACCTGGCCGGAGCCCATACTACGGGGGTGAGCTCGGCAGAGCCGGGGGGGTCTCGAGCCTCATGTCTTTAGTCTTTCTCTAATAGATTGCAAAAGGGAGGGGGGGAAGACGGGTCTAAATATAGCTCCTAAAGCTTCCTGTGCGCGGGCAGGTGGCTGGGGCAGGCTGTGGGTTGGGGCTCAGCGGTGCTGTCTGCCATGGGGTGACCCCAGCAGAGCATCACCAGGCCCTGTCACCCCCCCGGGCTGCTGTGGGGCTGGGCTGGGGCTGGTTGGGCTCGGTGGC
>NW_009930934.1:5045-5266 GCF_000696875.1 Nestor notabilis
GTGCAGGCAGCCAGAGGTGCCGAGCTCTGCGTGCGCTGAGCCAGCGTGGCCGGTCTCGCAGGGTGTTTTGCAGCTCCTCCAAGGCATGGAAAGGGGCTGGATCCGGATCTGGTGCTGTTCACATCAGGGCATTGGTGGCGTGTGGCAGGGGCTCGGCTGTGCTGATCCTGCACAGCCGGGCAAAGGGAGTCCTGGAAAACCACCTGGACAATAAATGAGGT
>NW_009930934.1:5319-5668 GCF_000696875.1 Nestor notabilis
AGCTGCCGAAGCACAGGGTGACTTGGGTGACAGGGATGTTTCCATGCGGATGGGGTGGGCTGGGGACAGGAGCAGTGTGATCCGCTTGGTGTTTGGGTGCTGGGGTGTTCGGCGTTGGGAAGGGAGGTGATAACAGCTCCGTGTCTGCAGGGAAGTGGCTGCGCCAAGCTGCAGCGGTGCCGAGGGCAGGTTTCATCAGGAAGCAGAGGACGGGCGTTTGATTTCTCCCTCTTCTTCGGAAGAGGAAAGGAACCCAAACAAGTTTGTTTGTGAGTCACTCTTGGCCCATGGAGCCGCGCTCCACAGGCTGGCACATCCCTGGCACCGGGTGATGCTGCCGGGAGGCACC
>NW_009930934.1:6488-6783 GCF_000696875.1 Nestor notabilis
GTGTGAGTGGCCCGCATGCTTGGGGAAGCCACTGGATCCAAGGGACGGGAAGCACGAGGATGGGACTGGCTGTGCCCGTCGGGGTGAGGATTGCAGCCGGGGCTTTCCCAAAAAAGGCCTGAACTCTTGGGTTGCGTTTGCCACTTCCCTCACCACTCCCTTTCCTGTGAGAGGATGTGCTCGGTGCGTTTCTCTTTCTCTCTTCTCTCCCGTCTCCCTGCCCCTGAGCCGGCCGGGGTCACCCTGCCTGGCACCGGCCACCACGGGATGGCCGTGCTGCAGGTATGGATGCGCC
>NW_009930934.1:7220-7958 GCF_000696875.1 Nestor notabilis
GCCATGCTCAGTGGGGACATCGCTGAGCACATGAGCCTGGGGACAGCCGGCGCGTGGGGGCTCCCACCGCAGTCACTGGGCAGCGATGGCAAAGGCTCACACAAGGGTTCGGGCGGCTTTTGGGGCGTCTCTTTTCTCTGCTGAGGAAACGTCCCTTTTGTGTCACCTTCCTCATTTCAGAGCCTCACGTGTGCGCCTTCGCCCTCCCTCCGCCGCCCGATGGCACTTCCTTATCCGCTGCCCCTGCAACATCCCTGCGGCCCCCGCCGTGTCCTGGGGTGCTGCGGGGCGCCAACTCACACAAGGGTTCGGGCGGCTTTTGGGGCGTCTCTTTTCTCTGCTGAGGAAACGTCCCTTTTGTGTCACCTTCCTCATTTCAGAGCCTCACGTGTGCGCCTTCGCCCTCCCTCCGCCGCCCGATGGCACTTCCTTATCCGCTGCCCCTGCAACATCCCTGCGGCCCCCGCCGTGTCCTGGGGTGCTGCGGGGCGCCAAGGGGTGCCCGGGGCTGGGAAACCAGCCCTGCAAATCCACAGCGTGGTGGCATTGCCCTTTAGTGCCAATCTGGAGCTGGTCCTGCCTCCTGGCCGGGTGCTGAGTGCACCCCACATGCATGGGATGGGGATGCCCCTTCCTTGGGTGATGCTGCTCCATCCCGATGCCTCTCCGGGGTGTTCCATCTTGTGGGTCTGCTCTGGCCAAGGCCAAGCAGAGGCAAAGAGCCTGGGAGTCCCCCTG
>NW_009930934.1:8251-8494 GCF_000696875.1 Nestor notabilis
TGGGAGGGAAACATGGACGCGCTCCTGTTTCGTTCCTGCGGGAGCGATGGGAGCCAGCGGGAGGGTTGGGAGGGCCCAGGCCAGGAGCTCATGGAAGGCAAAACCAGGGACAAGGGACCGTGGGCCCTGGGGACAGCCCTGTCCCCATCTGGGACCTGCATCCCGGCTCCATCCCCCTCGCGGGGCTCAGACCCGAGGTGATGGACCTGGGACAGCTCGGCACAGGGATGCTGGGGCTGAGGC
>NW_009930935.1:0-1418 GCF_000696875.1 Nestor notabilis
GCGTTAACACAGCGGGTGGACCCTCCCGGTCAGGGTCCGGCTTTGGCGAGAGCAGACTCGTATCCCTGCTGAGTCTCCAGACCGCAGCCTTCCTGATGGTGCTGGTTGAAACCATTGGGCCAATGGACCCCCACCATTCTCTAAAGCCCCCTCATAACCCTGCTTCAGTTTTATCTCATCTCCTTAGAAGTTCTACTCACACCAGGTTTCTAACCCCACATTCAGCACTTATTATAATCCTAAATAGGATCTACCTGAGGCCATGCAGCCCAATCTCCTCCTGGCTCTAAGGTTAGTATCACATTCTTTTAAGTTATCTTTTTCTTCTGATAGAACTTAGTAACAGGTTAACATCTGCCCAGGATGGATTATACCCAGAAGAAATAACAGTGATCTATGAATGATTCACACTGATCCACAACTTCCCTTAATCTGGTCATTTGACTTCCTCACATAACCAAACCCCCAGTGTTCCAGGTGTGAAGGGTTCCACTGGAGGTGCGGGAAGAACATTTCACACACAGACACCCCCTCCACTGGCTGCACTGCAAGATTAGGGATAACATTAGAAGCCATAGGGTAAAGCTCAGCGGAAGCAGTAGGGACATCAAAGGCAACTGGGGTGCGAATCAGGAATACAGAGGGAGAGTACAAGGTGGTGCAGAAACCAGCTCTTCTGTGTAAGTTGCAGCCACCAGCACCTGTCCTCAGACAACTACTTGCAGGTCACTGACCCAACTCCTTTTTTCCACCATAAGAGCCAAACGCTCTCATTGGCTGCACTATCTTTGTCTTCAGGGGGATCAGTTTAATGTGCTGCCTTTTTCCAAAGCAACCTCAGCAACCTTCAATTCCCAGATGTGCAAACCCTCCAGCACCCATACTCCACATGACATCTGGCAGGCTTTCCTGTGTGCAAATTGCAGCCAGTTCTTTAAGAAAGAGACTGTTCCTGCCTTTGTTTCCGCCTTTCTGCTTTAGTATTACTCTTTTTCAAGCATGACAACTTTCAACACATACAGTGAGCAGTTTACTATGACACAACATAAGATGAACACATTTGCTCATCTATTACTTGCTTCTGTTACAGAATTCGTATGAAAAATAAATAACAAAATAGAGGATACGCTGACACAGACTGTGGCTTCAGTAACAAGTCCAAGCCCGACCGTGCAAAAGGCTCATCCATGCCAGAGGTGGAGCTCAGAGCCCCTGTCCAGCGGGGCTCAGCATCTCCTGCAGCACCAGGTGGAGGAGGTGGTTCTGCTCTGCGGTAAGCAGCGGCCAGAGCTCGGCCTGCAGGGCCTTCAGCGCCTCCGCGTCCTTCTCCTGGCACGCCAGCACGGCCGATTGCAGGAGCAGGAAGAGCTCGGACGGCAGGTAGCTCGCTGCAGGCGGCAGCCCTCCACCCGCCCCGG
>NW_009930936.1:0-474 GCF_000696875.1 Nestor notabilis
GGGCAGGAAGCATGGCTTGCATGTGGCAGGCATTGTGCTAGAGCATCAAGCAATGCGGGGCAGTGGGGAGGCGGCAGGCTGGCCATGCTGTGAGCCTCCTGGGCAGATGCATGGCCTGTGCGTGGCTACATCTAGGGAGACATCCAGCACATGCAGGGGGAACTGGAGGGGCCATGGCCGGCAGCCCCAAGTTCCCAGCCTAGCCACCTCACACCAAGGCCCCTCTGCTCGCAGACACAAATGAATGCACCGAGTTCCCCTTTGTTTGCCCCCGGGACAAGCCCATCTGCATCAACACCTACGGCGCGTACCGCTGCCGCAGCAACAAGCGCTGCGGCCGGGGCTTTGAGCCCAATGAGGATGGCACAGCTTGTGTGGGTGAGTGATGGCTGGGACCCTGAACCCCATGCCCCTGCAGGCTGGCCAAACCAGTGGGCCGCCGGCCCAAAGCCCCCCCCCTCGGAACTTGTTGGA
>NW_009930936.1:510-900 GCF_000696875.1 Nestor notabilis
GGGTGGCTCCACAGCCACATCCACCCTGGCTCTGTATCTGTTTTGTCCTATGCCTCCCACTGAGCTGCCACCGACTCCCCTTATCTCTTTCTCTCTTGCTCCTTCTCTCCTTCTCTGTGCAGCTCAAGTGGCCTTTTTTGGGGGATACCCCTCCACCGGGAGCTGGCCTGGGCTCCCCCAGAGCGTTTTCCTCCCTCTGGTCCTTGGACTCTGCCTTTGCCTCTATGCACTTTAATCCCTGCCCATAACATGCCAGAGCAGCCTTGGCGGAAGGACCGGCCAGCCTCTGCCTGTCTCTCCTTTTCTCTCTCTCTCCACGTTGAGCTGCCCTGGAAGTGCTGGGTGTGCCCTACAGGGGTGGCCTGTGGTGGGATGGGCATGGAGCCTGGC
>NW_009930936.1:932-3678 GCF_000696875.1 Nestor notabilis
GCGTTAGCGCTGCTCCTGCCCTGCCAGCACCTCTTGGGCTGGTCGCTTGCTCCGTCGCCTCGATACTGTACCATGTGCCTGCTGGTTTGGCCTGCGACGTGTGTGCTTCGCCTGCCCCCTCCTCAGTGATGGGGGCCACCTCCCCAGCCCTGGCAGAGGAGGGTCCCCTCAGCCCTGCAGGGGAAGGACCCTCCTGGTCTGTTTTTTAATGTATTGACCCCACTGTTTGGAGTCGGACCCTGCTCAGTCTTCCAGCCCCTCTACCAGAGAACCCCCTCAATAAACTATATCCTGTCTGTTAGCCCGAGGTGCTGAGCTGTGCAGGGGAGGGATGTGCCCTAACAGCTGCCCACCCTACCCTGGGGTTGTATGGGGAGGGAGCTTAGGGATGGGGAGCATCCACAGCCCTCCCTGCCCTGGGGCCAGGAGCTAGCTGTGCACAGTGGCCATGGGCAGCTCTATGGGACTACGGGCACAGGTGCAGTACTGGAGGCACTGGGTGCCCACATCACAAGAGGGCAATGCTGCTTTCCCCCTGCGTGCTGTAACTCCATTTCACTCTCTTCCCCACCATTAGACATCGATGAGTGTGCCCAGGGCTTGCACAACTGTAGCCAGCTCTGCACCAACACCCCTGGGGCATTCGCCTGCCACTGCCGCCTGGGCTTCCACCCCCTTGATCCTGCTGCCAGCCAGTGCCTGGGTGAGTACCTGCAGGCACCGGGGCCAGCAGCCCCCCATGCTGCTGCCATGTGCAGCTGTGCTGCCCTAGGAGCAGGGATGTGGTTTCCTGCGTGCCCTGTTGTGCTCACAGCCCTGGTCTCAGCCAACCAAAAACCTGGTGGGCAGGATGGACAGACTGTGGCTGTGCAGGAGTTGATGGAGTAAGGAGGCTTCTGCCCCCCAGCAGCCTTGGGGCCAAAGGCTGTTAGACCACAGCTGCATGGCTGTAGGCACTGGAGATGCTTTCATGTCCCAGCTTCACACAGCCCCAGAGCATTCCCTCCATGTGCCCTTGACGAGCCCTATACCCTTGGCACAGCTCTGATCCTCTCCCCTTCTTTCCCAGATGTAGATGAGTGCCAGACACAGCCTCGCCCCTGCGACCATATCTGCCACAACAGCCATGGCTCCTTCCACTGCCACTGCCACCATGGTTTCTCTCTGGGTGCGGGTGGGCGCTGCCGGCGCAACTAGCCCACCCGGCACAGCTAAGTGCCCCCTGCTTGCCCCAGCACCATGGTGACTGCACCCGGTGCCAGTTGAATAAACCCCTTCCTGCACTGGTTTCCCTTTGGGTCACTGGAGCCCAGGACTGCTATGTGGGTCTGTCCCCACTCCCCCTGTGGGATGCCCCATCCCTCCTCCTTATTTCCCCAATTCTCACCCTCCTTATGAGGCTCTGTGCACTCCAGTGTGCCAGGGAATGCCCAGCCTGCTTCTCTGCCTCCCCTCATTGCCCCACTTCGCACTCTGACAGGACACAGGGCAAGCACAGTGAGGGATGAAGCCAGGGTTTATTGAGGAAGGTCTCCATGCAGGAGGACCCCTGTGGAAATGGTGCAGCCAGGGCCACCCCACACACACTTCATGACAGAGCCAAAGGGAGTCTCACGGGGCAGGGTCCTCCCTCCAGGGCCCCAGGAGAGCAATGCTGCCTCGGTTCAGCCCTGCACCCAGGCAGGGACTCTTCTCATCAGGGTGTGGGATGTCACAGGGACCCTCCTATTCCTCCCCATTTGACCCTGGCCCATGTATTCCACACCTTGCAGTCAGGCTCAGGTGCCCCTTGGGGTCCTCACTGCAAGCCAGGCTGAGAATTGGGGTGCTGGTCTCAGGTGCATGCAGGATGTGTGAGCAAAAGAGGTCTCAGCAGCAGGAGAGGAAGGGTCCTGGTGGAGCTGCTCCACTGGGCACCCTCCCTGCACTGGGGCTGGTCATGGGTCAGAGCAGGCAGAGGACTGCCAGGACTGGGCAGGGAGCCTGGCTCACCCATGCCACAGCTTAGCCTCCTCTGTGCTGGTCTGTGCATGAGCCTGGGGCATGTGGCTTGGGGCTGGGGAGCTTTCTGGGTCCCGCTGGGGATGGCACCGGATCAGGCAGGGAGCAGAAGCAAGTGCCCAGTGGCATGGGTAGTGCTGAAGGAAGTGCATCTGGCCAGGGCTGTGGAGCAGCAATGGGCAGCGTGTGGGGCAGGGGTGAGGCAAATGCACGGCTCCATCATGCAGATGAAGCAGCACCAGCGCTCTGCCAGGCACCCCTGGGCAGCGGCCACGCAGTACCTGAGCCCACCCCACACCACCAAGAGCAGGAAATCCTAAGGAGGGGGTGCAGCAAGGGCTGACAGTGCCCATGGGCTTGGGGGTAAGTGTGTGCCTCTCCTTAGCGCTGCCTGGGGCTTTACCAGTCCCACTGCTCCCTGATGCATGGCACGCAGGGCGCTGCCAGCCAGGGCTGCCCACATCAAGCTCCTTTGCTTGGGTCAGGGGAAGCAGCACCGAGCACTCGGCGGGCTGAAGCAGCCCCTTGGCACCAGTTTGGCTCAGTAGGAAGCACCTGGTTTGTGCCAGAGTGGGGCTGAGCAGGGGCAGAGCTGCTGCGGGGGGCACAGAGCAGACAGGGGTAGGAGCCCCTGGCCTCCTCCTCCCGCCCTCCCTGGCTCAGAAGCGGGTGCTCTGGTAGTGCAGCCTGCGGAGCTCGGAGAGACCACTGTCCCGGCAATACGAGTCCCTGCAGGGACCCCCTG
>NW_009930936.1:3704-5144 GCF_000696875.1 Nestor notabilis
TGCTGGAGCTGCCACTGCTGGAGCTGCCACTGCTGCACCGGTCCTCGTAGATGGAGATCTCAATCTGGGCCGTGCTAAGAATCATTGGTGAGATATGCAAACCCAATTGCCCACCACATGCTGCAGTGTCCCCCCATCCCTCGCCCTTGTCATCCCCCCAGCATCCCGCTGCCCAGAGGATACAACCCTCATGCCACGCTCCAGGGGGGCGGTGAGCAGCAGCCCCCGTGGTGCATAGATCTTCTCGTTCTGGTCCTGGATGTACTTGGAGATCTTCTTGAGGACCTGCTGGCACACAGAGGGACACTCAGGGCCTGCCAGCACTGCTGCCTGCTCTGGCCTCCAACCCCCCTGCTCCCTGTGCCCACTCTGTGCCCACCACCAGGCCTCCAGCCATGCCCATCCCTGAGCCCTTCCCTGGACCTCAGCACCTTTTCGTAGTGTGTCTCCATGCAGAGGAAGATGAAATAGGCAGTGGCACAGGCCAGGCACCCCTCCAGGTAGGAGCTGCCCCCAATCTTCTCCGCCTCGGCGTAGAAACCATTAAGGGTTTTCACTGTTTCCTCAAAGAGTTGCCGCTCAATCTAGAGCAGAAACCAGGGTGAGGAGGAGTGTGGCCAAAGGATGACCCCTGCCTGACCTGTCCCCATCTCCAGGGGGAATTTGGGAGCTTAAAACACTGCCCAGCTGATGCCTCAGCTCCCTGGTCCCTGCCCACCTCCCACCCTTCACCAGAGCCCCCAGGTACCCAGGAACACACCAAGCCCTTGCAGACCGGGCAAGGTGGCTGAGATTGCATGCACCCAGCAGCATTGGCTGGCACAGGGCCATACAACAAACCCCCTGTGGAGACCCCATGCCTTCAGACCCATCTCCCCATGAGCCCTCACAGGGCACCAGCATAGGTCACCTGCCACCCTGTCAGGCTGCCATGCTCCCTACCCGGCTCTCTAGCTCAGGGGGGAACTTTGTCTGGAACTGGCACGTGGTCCCATCGCTGTAATCCCGCTGCACAAAGACCTTGGTGGCCAGAGATGCACTGCGCCGCAGCTCCTGCAGGCTGTGAACCTGAGGAGGGCATCAGGGTGAGACAGGGGGGCTGCAGCTATGGGGTGACAGGTACCCCTGCTGGAGTGCTGGGAAGTAGTGCCATTCCCCCAGTGTCAGGGGCTTCAGGCTCACACACCCCCAGGCAGGGAGCCCTCAGCATGGGCTGGGTCATGCTGTGAGCACAGCTCGGTGCTGGAGTTGCAAGGCCAGGGTGAAGGGAGGATGGTGGCAAGGGGAGGATGCCACTACAGCCCCTCACTCGGAGCATGGGCAAGCACATGTACTTTCTGCCCTGGCTGGTGCCTGGCCTCGCCTGCATCGGCTGCTGCACGCATGGGTGTGTGTCCTCTGCTGGGCCACGGCCCGGGGAGCGGACAGCGCCCTGTCCCC
>NW_009930937.1:0-1996 GCF_000696875.1 Nestor notabilis
TGCTGCGGGAGCCGCTCAACCCCGACGAGGTGTCGCGCAACGTCAATGCCCTCGTGTCCTTCCGACGCCTGCCCGCGCTCGGCTCCATGGGCGCAGGGGTAGGTGCAGCCTCATGGGTGCTGGATGCTGCCCCGTGTAACCCCGAATGCTAATTGGTAGGTGTGGTCACGCATGGGGTGTCTGCATGGCCTTTCCTCGCATGGCGTGGCTTTAGCGGGTTTTTGCCTTCTCCTTGCACGGCTTTTCTTGCACAGCCCTTTCTGCGCGTGGTTTCTTTCACAGCAATATGTGCACGGCACTTTTTGCACGGCATTTTGCTGTCAGTTCCTGCCCGGCCTTTCCTTGCACTGCAGTTTGCGTGGTGCATTAGTGCGCAGCCCGTTTTGCATGTGTCTCACACGGCCTTTCCTCACACGTCCTGCCTGAGCAGCAGCTCTTTGCACAGTGGATAAACACAGTGTTTTGCACAACCTTTCCTCGCACAGCGTGTTTTCAGCAGCACGTTTTGCAAGCCCACCCGCCGCAGCCCATTCGTGCATTGTGTTTTGCACAGCCCGTTTCAAATGGATTTTTGCAGGGCAGCATTTCACACAGCATTTTGCATGCTTTTGTCTTGGACGGCCTTTTCTCGCAGCGTTTTGGATCAGGTGTATTTGCATGGCAGTTCTTTGCACAGCGTTTTTGCAGGGTGTTTTTCATGGCGGTTTTGGTGTAACATTTCCTACATGGCATCTGTTGCACAGCATCTTTTTGCGTGCCAGTTTGCATGGCTTCTTTGGCGTGGTGATTTTTGCAAAGCATTTTTGCACGGTGATTTATTGCAGTGGGTTTTGCAGGGTGCTCTTTGCAGCGTGTTTTGCTGCAGGACATTTTTCACTTGGTGATTTGCAGGGCAGTTTTTGCACAGCAGTTCTTGTGCAGTGTCTTTTTGCAGGGCATTTTGCTTGGCGTTTTCTCGCACAGCATGTTTTGCAGGGTGGGTTTGCGCACAGCGTTGTTGCGTGGTGTTTAGCACGGCATCTTTTGCATTGGGTTTTTTTGTCATGAGGTCTTGCACAGCATTTTTGGGGTGGCATTTTTGGGGTGGCATTTTTGGGGTGACAATTCTGGTGTAGCATTTCTTTGGGTGTCACTTTTGGGGTGTCATTTCTGGGGTATCATTTTCAGAGTGTCATTTTTGGGGTGTCATTTCTGGTGTAGCATTTTTTGGGTGGCATTTTTTGGGTAACATTTCTGGTGTATCATTTTCAGGGTGTTATTTTTGAGGTGTCATTTTTGGGTTGTCATTTTTGGGGTGTCATTTCTAGGGTGCCATTTTTAGGTGTAATATTTAGGGTGTCATTTCTGGTGTAGCATTTTCAGGGTGTCATTTCTGAGGTGTCATTTTTGGGTTGTCATTTTTAGGTGCCTTTTCCGGGGTGTCGTTTTCAGGGCGTAATTTCCAGAGTGTCATCTTTGGGGTGTCATTTTTAGATGTCACTTTTGGGGTGGCATTTTCAGGGTGGCCTTTCTGAGGCGACATTTCTGGTGTAGCATTTGTCGGGGTGTCATTTTTGGGGTGTCATTTCTGGTGCGCCGGTTTTGGTGCAGCGTTTTCTGAACGGCGTTTTTCTCCATGGTGTTTCGTGTGACATTTCACACCGTGAGACCCCCCCTTGAACCCCACTGACAGCCCCTTCACCCTCAGGACCGGCAGGCGGAGGGCAGAGCCTGGCGCCCCGGGAACCCCTATTGCTCCCCGGTGCTGGTGCGCAAGAAAGCGATCCGCAGCAAAGTGCTGCGCTCGGGGGCTTACCGGGACTGCGGGGCAGAGAGCCAGCTCCACCAGCCGCCCCGTGACGCCGGTGAGTGCCGGGGGGAAACTGAGGCACGGGGGGGACACACAGCCCTAATTTCATGGGGTGTTTTGGGCTGAAGAGGGGATTAACGGGATCCTGCAGCGTCAGCGGGATGGGAGAGCAAAGGGACGAGGAGCTTGGCCTTCCTCCCCGAAAAC
>NW_009930938.1:0-228 GCF_000696875.1 Nestor notabilis
CCCTCGTTGTCCCAAGGGGCGGCTCCGGGCGAGCTCCAGACACAAGCAACAGTCCCCTCTGCTGGCAAAGGCCACCCGGCGCTGTCCCCACGCTCCTTCCAGCCCCGCACCGCTGCGGGCTCCGTGTCCCCCACGGCTGGGAGCAGCAGTAACAGATCCCGGCCCCAGCCCCATGGCAGGGAGCGGGTTCTCCCCCTCAGTGTTAAGGGGGGGGTGCCCTTCCTTGGG
>NW_009930938.1:282-1284 GCF_000696875.1 Nestor notabilis
TCCTTCGCCTCTTGCGTCAGGATTGAAATTTCATTAAGCAGCACAGGGAGCGCTGAGGTTGGGTCATTCATCTCCGGGTCCCCAGAGCTCTGCCTGAGCCTTCATCCTCCTCCTCCTCCTTATTTCCAGCTGTACATCTGCTCCGGAGCCAGCCTTCGTCTCCTCTTCCTCCTCAGTCCTTTGCTTTGGCTTTACCCCATCCCTTCTCTTCTAGGGACAACCCAGATCCTGCAGCCCAGGGAGGACTCGGGATCCCCAGGGATGTAGATGGGTCCCAGCACTTCCTTGCTTGGGGAACCCCGGTGGGACACCCTGGGGTGGGGATGTCTGTGTATCCCTTCCTCCTGTGGGGTGTTCAATGTTGGGAATCACTTGGAATAAGGACATCTGTGTCCCTAGGGGATCCTTGAGGTCAGGATCCCATGGGATGGGGATGTCTGTATCCCTGCAGGATGCTTGGGGTCAGGATCCCATGGGATGGGGATGTCTGTATCTCTGCAGGATGCTCGGGGTCAGGATCCCATGGGATGGGGACGTGTGCTCCCCCCTGGTGCCAGCCAGCTTGGCACGGGGCACATGTCAGAGCTGCTACGTGACTTCAAGCAGGGCTGGAGTAGGAGGACGAGGAGAAGGAAGCACATCTGGGCACTGGGGCTCTTCCAGCCTGGATGCAGCTGGGGACTGGACCCCTTCCCATGCCCTTGGCTGCTGGGGCTGGGCCTGGGCAATGGGAAGGGCTGGGAGACCCTAGGTGGCTGCAGGCAGGGATGGAGATTCTCTGATGTCTAATAAGGGTTGTGCCCTGCTGCCACTTTCCTCTTCTCCCTCTTCCTCTACCCCTTCCAGGATCTGGATGTACCAAGATCTTTTCCTCACCAATGCCACTGGCCACGAGGGACCAGGAGCTGCCCTGGGAATGGTCAGTCAGAGCCACAGCCCTGGAAGGCAGCCTCTGAGC
Organism: Nestor notabilis; assembly: GCF_000696875.1. Taxonomy (NCBI): domain Eukaryota; kingdom Metazoa; phylum Chordata; class Aves; order Psittaciformes; family Psittacidae; genus Nestor; species Nestor notabilis. The sequence continues at coordinate 1,241 of NW_009930938.1, forward strand.
CGGCATGGACAGAGAGATCGGACCCCAACGAACGGTGTTTGGTG
>NW_009930938.1:1652-1966 GCF_000696875.1 Nestor notabilis
GCACCAGCCCTCGCAGCAGCTCCGGGGCCTCCTCTGGCCTCGTTCCAGCAGCTCCACATCCCTCTGGTGCTGTTCCCCAGAGCTGGATCAGGACCGCAGGGGGTCGTCTCACCGAGTGCAGCAGAGGGGCAGGATCCCCTCTGTGACCTGCTGCTCCCGCTCTGGGGATGAGCCCAGGACAGGGCTGCAAAGCGGAAACCTCATCCAGGCTGGAACATTTGTTCCCAATTAGGATGGGGATGCTCCTTGCTGAGCTCTGTGATTCCCAGCCCGGAGCCTTTCACCACAAAACTACCGGGTGCAGGATGTGAGCT
>NW_009930939.1:0-7282 GCF_000696875.1 Nestor notabilis
CAGAACGGAATGAGAGGCCAACAGGGAAGCAGAGCCTGAAAATGGGTAGGAGGCCAAAAAGGGATGAGAGGCCAACAACAAAGTAGAGGCTGAACATGGGTGGGGTGCCGAGTAGCATGGAAGGACAAGAATGTCCAGGCTGAAAAGGTGTGGGAGGCCCAAACAGGCTGGGTGGGCAACAAGAACATGAGAGGCTGAACAGGGTTGGGAGGCCAAAAAGGGGTGGGAGGACAACAAGTCTGTAAATGCTGAAAAGGAAACAGAGGCCAACAAGAAAATAGAGGCTAAAAATGGGTTGGAGGTCTAATGGGTGGGAGGCCAAAAAAGACATTAAAGGGTGAAATTGGGTGGGAGGCCAACAGGAAACTAGAGACTCAAAATTTGTGAGGCCAAGTAGGTGTGGGAGGCCAACAACAAAGTAGAGGTTGAAGGTGGGTACAAGGCCAAAGAAGAGTGGGAGACCAGCAAGAAAGCGGTTGAAATGGGTGGAAGACCTGGCAATAGTGTGGGAAGCCACCAAGAAAGTAGAGACCAAAAAACGGTGAGAGGTCAGCAAGAAAACAGAGGCTGAAAACTGGTTGGAGGTCAAACAAGAGTGGGAGGCAGAAAAGTGCTGTGAGTCTGAATAGAGGTCAGAGGCCCAGCAAGGGTATGAGGCTGAAATGGGGTTGGAGGCCAGGAAGAGACATCTGCTGGAAACGGGTGTGAGGGTAAAGAAGAATGGGATGCCAAAAATTGATGGGATACCAAGAATGGAGAGGATGAAAAGGGGTGGGAGGTTGAAAGGTTTTGGGAGGCCAGTAGAGGCGGAAAGCATTGGTAGAAGAAGGAAGGTTGACAAGAAAGTAAAGGTTAAAAATCAATGGAATTCCAAAAATGGTTGGAAGATTAAATGGGATGGAAGGCTGGCAAGAAATCAGAGGCTTTGAAGGGGTGGGAGACTGAGCAAGAAGCTGAAATGAGATAGGAGGCTGAACCAGGGTGGGATGCCAAAAGGTGGTTGGAGACTGACGTGATACTTGAGGTCAAATAGGGGTGGAGCCCAAACCATGGCCAGATGCTAAAAGTGTGTTTGGAGACCAGAAATAGGTGAAAGGCTGAAAAACAGAGCATGAAAAAGGGTGAGAGGCTGGAAAAAAAGTGGAGACTGAAAAAGAGTGGAAGGCTGAACAAAGGCAGGAGGCTGAAGAGGGGTCCGAGACCAACAAGAAAGAAGAGGCTGGAAAGCGTAGAGTGCCAAAAAAGAAGTACAAAAAGAGCATCTAGTTTCTTGTCCTTTTTGTTGTCTTTTCTATGCTTTGCTTTCTTGTTAGCCTCCCACATCATTTTGACCTTACATCCTTTTTCAGCCTCACAGATTTTTTTTCAGCCTCCACCCATTTTTGGCCTCTACTTTCTTGTTGGGATCCCACACCCTTCTGGCCTTCCATCCTGTGCCCTTTTTTGTCTTCTCATCCTTGTTTTGCCTTTTCTTTCTTGCTGACCTTCGTGCTATTCCACCTCCCACCCTTATTTGGCCTCCCATCCCTTTACGTCTTCTACTTTATTGTTGACCTCCCATCCCTTTTCAGACTCTACTTTCTTGGTGGCTTCTCATACTTCTGTTGGGTCTTCCACCCTTTTTCAACCTCTTATTTTTTTCCACATCTACCCCTTTTTTGGACTCTACTTTGTCGCCCTCCCTGCCCTTCTCAGCCTCCCACTCCTTTTGGTTCTCCCACTCTTTCTTAGCCTTTTCTTTCATTTTAATCTCTCACCAACTTTTGGTCCTCCTGCCTTTTGTCATCCCTACTCTGGCTTAGCATATCCCATTTGAGCATACTCAAAAGCATTTCTGTTGTATTTGCAAGTGTTTGTTTCTTGGGAAGGAGTAAGGGCACGTGAGGATGAATCTGCCTTAAGCTAAAAAACCCCAAATGCAGCTATTTTTCCTGTGGTTGGAATTATTTTTAACACTAGTAATTTTTCACATGCAAGTGTTTTTCCACTCATTCCATAACTCAGAAATAGTTGAAAGGAGGTTAATCAAACATTTCAGTTAAGTGCCTTTCATGCAGAGGCTCGGCATAAAAAAATCTTGTCTACAAACCAGATGTGTTTCAGGAGTTCAGCTGGAGTATGACATGGGCATGTCCATGGTCCCCTTAGTGCACGCAACCTGTGACACAGGAACAGCCCCTCTGAGAAGGACCGAAACCTGAATGAAGCTTTCAGCTCAGGTTTCCTTCAGTTCACCCAGAACCTGGGTCACCCCAGAGCACAAGCCCAGTGACAAGCACAGGGGTGGCGGGTCTGGCTCAGGACACTGATGGACATCCAGCACGTGTCTCCCACCACACCAGAATTAACATCTACTTTGGCATCGGAGACTGGGTGAGCAGAGGTGGAAACACACCGTCCAGACGTCCCTTTCAGTGGCCACGGATGACACATCTGCATCACTCTGTTTACTCTGCCAAGAGGTAACTACTAATTCATATGCTTTTTTCCCAGTTTAAGTTTAGCTTGTTTCCTCTTGCAGTCATCACAGTGAGATGCACTTGCCTGCACTAGGTCCAAGAGGGTTCTGTTATCAACTCTGTTCTCCGCAAAACCACTCACATACCCATGTGTGAGCAAATTAACCCTCGCTCTCCCCTACCAAACCCTGTGTGCAGCATCCCTGGAGTCCTGCAGGCTGAGGTGATGACTGTGGGTGCTCCTGGAGCCCGCCCCAGAGCTCCACATCCCCTGCACCCTGAGCATCCCACTGGCTCCAAGAGCCCTCAGCTCCTCATTGAGCCCACTCAGCCATCCTGTTGTCTTGTCAGCCACGGCTGCCTTTGAGCACCCACAAGCCATGGTGAATCTCTGAGAGCACTGCCACTTCCACCCTGCCCATGTTCCTGGAACAAGTCTCTGTGCTGCTGGAAGCAGGATTTTACATTTTGTAGTGACCTGATGTCATCTGCCTCCTCCTGGCACGCCACAGCACCCAGAACTCTGCAGTGGTGGGACACCTGATACAGGTGCCTCGCATTTGCAGGAGTTCACCATTCTCTGTGCTGCTTTGCGTGCGCCAGGAGATTGCTCAGTTTAAAGTGATCCCATCTGGGCTTTATTCCAAACTGATTCTTCCTTTCCGTTTGCTCAACTTCAGTGTACTGGACACGGGTACGAAGACCCTGCAGTCCAGAAACCCATGTGGAGAGAGTGAGGCAGTGCTTGGGATGGGGGGAAACGTGCGCAAATGTGCAGGGTCTATCCCACATTTGGTAAGAGGGCAGAAGTTCGCTATGTTAAAAGGTGCTTCCACCTTTTAGCATTGCCCAAAAAAATCACCCAAAACCATCCCATCAGTGGGCTTCACCCACTCTGGAGCCAGTAAATGTATCTGATCAAAACCAGACAGGATTCCAGAGGGGCTATTATTTGCATACACATTAAATAATGAAATTTAACTGAACTGACATCCAGTGGCTATGCAAAGGTGGCATGCCCTCCATTCTGCAGAGGAGACAGTGAAAATTGGGTTGTTGCAGAAAGGCAGGTTAAAACGCAGATTTAAAGGAGAAGGCTTCTAAGCTCTGTAGCGGTTTACATACGTGGAGAGTTCTCCTTTTAAAATACCACCCAAAACTGTCAGGTGTATTAAGGAGTTGGACCTCAGGACATGAGCGTTGGACATATCTAGACAGCATGAGATAAGAAAGCAAGTAAGGATTTAAAGTCTGCCCTGACCAGGGGATTTTCCTGTTTCCTGTGTGCAAAAGCATGGCCATTTTCTCTAAAAACTGGCTACTGAGGCTGGCTCCTAGGAAATAACACCCAGCCACAGATGCGGCCAGCATCAATCAGTGTGAGCAGCAGAACATGAGGAGCAGCACTCAGAGCCCTCCTCCAGCAGCAAGCTGCCGTCGAGTCCGCGCAGGGGGACGAGGTGATGTTTGCTGCAGGGCTGTGTTCCCGGGTCACTGCAGGTGGTTCCTGTTGGCAGCTATCACAGGCAGGACACTCTGACATGCGCTTTGTTGGCTGTCAGTGGATGCTGGCAAACTGACCCTCGTGTGCACCGTAGCTGATGCTGCACCATGGCTGTCAGCACTGTGTCTGTGCTGCAGCCAGGCTGGACATTTGGCTGCATAACTGGCACTTGCTGTGTCCTACACGCTGCTGGTACGGGCAGACTCGATGGCTGCCACTTCATGAGCTGTTTATGTATTCACATGGTTATTACAAGCAAGACCTTAACTTATCTGTGCTTCGGCTTCCCTGCGCAAAATGGGGATGATAATAACACTTGCTCATTTTGCAGAAGGGCTCTGCAGTTCAGTTCATGAATATCAAGTAGTTTGAGATCCTCTGATGGAAGGTGCTAGAGATGGACAAAGGGCTACTAATGACCCAACGCTGACTAAGTCCCAAGCAGTAGTCTCACCCAGTGGCACTGTGTTTGCTAATCCAAGTGTGTAATCAGCATATACAGAGGCGACATGTTGGTTCAGGCTGTGTAATACACATCGACTTCAAAGCGCAGTCCCAACGCGAGCTCCTGCTTCCTGAGCGGGGCAGTCGGTGGCACTGCACAGTGTCTGTGCACAGTGTCTGCAGCCACAATGGGCTGTTGATGCGCAGATGAACATGGAGAGCTGCCTGGCAGCGGGACTGTGGCATGGGTGTGTGTCTAAATACAGACATGGTGCTGCTCCCTGAACAGAAAACATCTACATGTCCCTCCTCCCTCCCCACCTCTGCCTGTCAGTGCTTCCAAATGAAGTCCCAGCTTTGTTTTCCTGATTTCCATTTTGTATCCTAAAATATTCACTCCAAGTTCCGCTTGACAGACATCCCTAATCTAATCTCCATGTCTGCTTTCTAATTTTCGCAGTCAGGATAAAACAAATTGGCTGGCGTTAATTGCCTGTGCAGCGGCCTGGAGCTTTGAGCCGTGATTTACGAGCTCGGAGCAGGCGCTCTGCAACACATTTTTCTTAATTTATTTTTAATGAGTCTCTCAATTAATTTTCTTGGAAACATCTTAATGATGTTAGAGGCGGGTGTTAATGAGGTTTGTACCAGTGCTTCATTTTGCATATTTTCAAGTACTGAATGGCATCCCAAGCAAGCACCTAGTCCTAAAACAGAGGAAAGGCTGGAGAAAGGTCCCCTGCTCAGCTAACACTGCTGTCTCAGGTTAGGCTTTCAGGCTGCATTGGGTTGGTTGGTGACTTAGAACATTGGGATGTTGAAGCCAGCCGAGCCCACAGGGACAGGGTGACGGCAAGAGGGACGAGGGGTCACGCTGGGACACGGCTGGTGGCTGGACACTTCTAACAGACAGGATCAGGACCTGGACTCAGCTCTTGGGCTCGGTGCCATGCCGGCATCCCCCGCAACTGTTGTGTCTCCCCAGCCAGATCCGGTGGGAGGCAGCACCCTGGGGCATGGGGCCGGGCTGCCTGGGGCTGTGGGTGCTCAGGTTGTCTGTGCAGCTCACAGGGTCCCGGGTAATTGCTAGTGCATGTGCTGGCGAGAGGCAGCAGCTGATTGCCTTTGTTTTCTCTCAGCACGTCAGTCTTCATTAAATCGGAGGGGAATGAAAAAGGATTCACTTTTGTCCCAGCCAGAATGTGGCAGCTGTTTAATTTCAATTAACGTGGCACTGAAAAGAATAACATTACTGCAGTAATTAAAGTGAGACAACTCCCACCCCAGCTCTTTGCGGTGCTGCTCACCCAGCAGGGTCCAGTTTAGCTTCCCATACTCCCAGCACCAGGCAAACACAGGCAGGCAGCTGTGGGTCAGGGCTGTGGGGGTGCCCCACAGGCTTACAAGGAGCTGGATCAGGGCTGAGTGCTCCCAGTCAGCCCCAGGGCAGAAGGATCGGCAGCACATCAGCTGCAGAAAGCGAGGAAGCCACATAAGCAGTGGCTGCAAGTGGACCAAGGCGCTGCAGGCTGCATGTGGGTGCATTCTGCTGCGGGATGGCAGCGCAATGCCGAGCTGTGCTGAGCTGAGCCAAGCTCTGCTGAGCTGTGCACCGTGTGCTGGGCAGAGCTGTGCCAGGTGAGTGGCTGGGGCTGCTTTGGGCTCAGTCCCAGCATGGGTGTGATGCGTGGGGCACTGCCAGGGGCGGGCAACCACCTCTAATTCAAGCAGCAATAGGACCGTGACCAAGGCAGAGGGTGACACCATGGGGGCTCCGTTCCCTGGCTGCCCCTACCTGAACAACACTGAAATCCACAGGGAAATATCTGATCCCTTGAACTGGCAGAAATTAGGGCTCAACTCAGTAGCGTTGTGCATGGCAGGGGTTAAGTGGCCCTGCTCGCGGGGCTGTTGGTGCTGTGCCTGTCCCACTGCCTGTGGCTGCAACCCGCTGGTGCAGCGGGTCGTCATGGCAACCGATGGTTCCTGTGACTACATCTGCATTCCCCTCCTGGGCCCAGCTTCGCCTTGGAGATTCCCATTAGAACACTTACCTGTGACACTGCACGAGCACCAGGCAGGGGCAACAGCACCAGGAGCCCCAGGGCACAGGCGTGGCCAGCAGCTGGTGTGTGCCCCGGGCACCCCGGTGCAGCCACGCTTCAGGTGGTGCTGGCACCCAGTGACACCAGCACTGCCACACGAGTGTCATGCAGCCCCAGCAGCACGGGCAGAGCAGCCACACTGTGCCCGGAGCTGATGAGTTGCAAGCGCACTGGCTGGGCTGCAAGGCTCCCCCAGCTCAGCACCACACACCCCACCACACCAGCCAGCAATCCCATCCATGGTGCCTCTACGGACTGGACTTCACACATCTGCACTGCTGCACACATCTACACTAGCACTGCCTCTCCCTGTCTGCCCACCATCACACATGGCTCAGTGAATTGCACCCCGGCTCCCACCCGCTACAGGATGCTCCTCGGGATGGAGCAGGTCTCCCATGCCCCAGGAACTGGCTGGAGGTTACTGCCTGCCGAGACAGGCACAGATCCCTCCTGCCAGCATCAGCCCATCCTGTGCACCATTCTCCTAGAAGCCCTGGGCGCAGTTTCCTCCAGGGTTGCTTGGCAGGATTTCCCTTTGCAAAAAACACTTGCCCTCTCCCCAGCATGTGTACCCACAGGTTTGGGTTTCTGTGGACATCCCCCAGCCACAGCCGGGCTGACAGCCAGGCTCACCCGCATCCTCAGAGCCCCTCCGAGCCCATGGGTGCTGCACTTGCCCCAGGAAGCTTCTGGGGCACACTCAGGCTCCACACAGAGGCTGAGAGCAGAGGCGCCACACTGCGCAGCCACCGCACCCAGGCCACTAC
>NW_009930939.1:7294-7640 GCF_000696875.1 Nestor notabilis
CACGGCGCCGCGACCGCCGCCATGCAACTGCCGTCACTGGGCCCAGTTCGTTCATGTTTACCGTAACACACACAAAGCAGAGAGTTTGTTTTGGGTTTGGATTTTTTTCCCACTATTGATCTGGTGCTTTAAGAGGGGGGAAAAAAACTTCCTGTCTGTCTAAACACTATTGATCGCTCTAGGAAGCTGCATGGACAGGGAAGGGTGTGGAGAAATTGAAATTTCATTTCTGACAACTTGCTTCTGTTATTTTTACCTTTTTGGACAGGGAGAAACAGCGCAGCGGCCTCTGTCGGTGTGGTCAATAACTCCCCTGAGAGCCAGGCGCAGCGTGCCCTGGGGCCAG
>NW_009930939.1:7673-7880 GCF_000696875.1 Nestor notabilis
GGGGGGTGGGGGTGGGAGGGCGGGCGCTTGGTGGGGCCCAGCCACAGCCCAGGCTGCACAAGGCTCACAGCGCGCTCCAGCGTGCCACGGGGCAGGACGGGGCTCGTGGAGACACCGTCACCAGGGGGAGTTCCCCAGTGCGTGAGGTCACCGGGTTCTGGTTCTGAGCATTGTCCCCAGAACGTGGCCGGGGCTCGGGCTGCAGGC
>NW_009930940.1:0-239 GCF_000696875.1 Nestor notabilis
GGTACCGCCCCTATAGATCCCCTATAGACCCTTATGGTCCCCTATAGATCCCCTATAGATCTCCTATAGGTCCCCTATAGACCCCTATAGATCCCCTATGATCCCCTATAGATCCCCTATGGATCCCCTATAGATCCCCTATTGACCCCTATAGATACCCTATAGATCCCCTAAGGACCTCTATAGATCCCCTATGGTCCCCTATAGATCCCCTATGGTTCCCTATGGTTCCCCTATTG
>NW_009930941.1:0-2648 GCF_000696875.1 Nestor notabilis
GAGAGGGCCCACATTGTCCCTAGACTGTCTTATTTGCTACGTACCTAGAGAAGTCTTTTCTGTTATTTTTGATGTCTCTTGCCAGATTTAATTCTAATTGAGCCCTGGCTTTCCTGACCTGGTCCCTGGCTTCCCGGACAATGTTCCTGTAATCTTCCCAGGTTGCCTGTCCTTGCTTCCACCGTCTGTAAGCTTCTTTTTTCCCTCTAAGTTCCCTCAGCAGCTCCTTACCCACCCATGGAGGTCTCCTGGCCCTCCTGCCGCACTTATTAAGTAGGTTGGCATTACTTTCAGACTTCAAATTATTATTAAACACCTAGTCTGGATTATCTTGGGTATCTGTTACATAACTATGGTACTCCCACAGCAATTTCAGCAGCTCAGCTATGACTGTACAAACATCTTTCATAACCTTATCGGTGGTTTTTATCTACCTCAAACAATTATTGCTCTAATAAATATTTCTCACAAATGAAAAAATAATTGCAGTAATCATGCAATAGTATTTTTCTACATTACAACAAAAATAACAAAATAAATCAAAGCTTCTGTTATTTCTGTGATCTTAAACAAAGACATGAGGTTCTCTGGAACCTAAAGAAGCTGTATTACCTGCTAAAAAAACATTATAGGTAAACCACTGTCAATCTTTGCTTGCTATTGGAACAATATTTACTCAAGTTCTATATTTAGCCAGATCAGATTGATACTTGGCAACAAGATGATGCGGTTTTTTTGTGTTCAAACAGTACATGGAAATTACCCCTCCCACTACTACTGCGTATTGTCCAGTAGTAAAACCCCATGATATTACAGTGACTATTATTTGCACTGCAGAGTGGCTGCAATGCCACTCTTGAAGCTATCAAGACAAAACAAGCATTCCTGTCTCAGGGAGCTTAGAACGGGTGTACAGGGAGGTGACAGACAAATGCAGACTGACTAGCGAGTGTAACGGAACATTGTGATAGTTTTCATTAATACAATAGGTACAACTCATATCCCACCAGTAGCTTAAAATATTAAGCTTCTGGAGACATCAAAGCCAAAGGGTTTTAATGAGTGATGCAGAAGACACCTAGGAAGGAATTTTTCAGAAATTTATGCAATGGGTCTTCAGGAACAATGGGCAATTGGAAACAGCATAAAAATGCTTATTTGGAAATCCAAAATGGGTGGCGTAGAGGTTGACCTTAGATAACTTCTTGATTTGAGTAAGAGGGATGGGGTAACAGCAGGCTTTGGCAGTGATGTGCAAGTGAAGAGACCAGCTTTACATCTAATTCAACAGAGATGGCAAAGCCTGGGCAGTAACACAAAGCAGGAAGAAACAAGTCAAAGCAAGAGACTAATAAACAACCTACTCTGCAACTTTCTGAATGACTGTGAAATCTAAGTTGTCTAGCTGTCAAAGACAGAAAAAGAAATTACACCGTAATTCAGATCAGTATGAGGAGGCTGGATTAGACTGTAAATTGCATGACCACATTGAAAAAAAAAAGTGAGATGCTGTAGAAGAACAAACTGGGACAGAGCCAACATCAGTTTTAGGAAGGACATCCAAGTCAAAGCTGCTGACTAAGCACAACAAACAGGGCAACAGAGGCAAAAAGAAAACTATGAGGATTATAGAGCTGGGGGTGCTCAGCTGCGCTGAGGCTGAAGCAACAGCTCTTTATCCATGAGGTGTCAGAGATGTAGACTAAGCTTTTTGGCAAAAGGCTACTTCTGTTCTCAACCTTGTGCAAAAGGCACATCAGAAATCAAAGCATCTTTATTAATGTGATTGATAGTGCAAGTAAATCCCAACTATTTTTACCTGTACAACTGTTACGGAGAAGACAAGTGGAATTTCTGGAAGAAGTTACCTATCCATCTGTGAAACAACAGCTATATGAAACAGAAATGTCACCTGAAAAACTTGAAATCTTCCAAATTCCCACATGAGGAAAAGGCAAGAGGGTATTTAGCTTTAGAATGCAGTAGACCAGCTTTTTTTTAGGAGACGTATCTGTAGAATTGTCACACAAGTAATAATGAAACTCAACAAGTGCCATCAGCATGGCATGCCAGGATACTTCTAAGCAGAGGGCAAAAACTAAGACAACCACTCCATCGACTCTGCTTTCCATAAGGCTTCATTCTATTTTGATAAACACATAGCCATGAATATCCTCGTGGGCATTTTAAAAGCTGTAATTTCGTCTCTGAGGTTTTGCAAGCTTTGTTTTGTGTGGTGTATGATATCATAAACATCCTGAATATAACTACAACTGCAATTTTGTGGGCTATATTTTCCCTCTTGGTAGCCCAAAGCCAATGTTTACAAAAGCTTTTCAGGACACTTATTTGATTTGAAGTTTTTATTATTATTATTACAAATGTATATTATTTTATTAAAAAAATTCACACTGAAGCAAAGTCAATTCCATTTCATTACAACCAAGAATATAAAATAAATGCAATGAACTCATAGTTTAGTTTTAACAGTCATTTCAAGAGTGACATCAGGACAACTTAAAAGCAGTAAACTCTCAACTCTAGAATGAGAAACAAGTATTTTGCTTCGTGGTTTTTCTAGCCCATTGGCACGGGCACTGCCAAATGTGGCCACCACAGATCTAGAGTGGCAAAGGTTTGTGGCAGAC
>NW_009930941.1:2695-32714 GCF_000696875.1 Nestor notabilis
TTCTAATTAAAACTACAAAAATGAAAGATGCGTGCATGAAATTATTAGAAAAAAAATTAACTGAAGAGAGACAGGCACACTTCCACAAATAGTAAACATGGGAAAATACAACTAGAACAATTTGAAAAGTTACTACCTTACATATATAAAAAGTTCTTTAAATTGCTGTTAAAAAGGACACGTTCTGTCCAGATTTTGTGTAATACTTTTTAGTGTCTACACAAGACAAATTTTTAAAAAAATTAAATAGTATTAATTTACTACTAAATATTTAGGAGATAACAGTGCATTAAGGACTTTTTTTTTTTCCCATATAGTAATACACATCGCTCTTGTCTGGCGACATTTTTAGAAGATTACGTATGGCCTTATGTACAATACATTTATTTAATCCTAAAACAGTTCTTTGCTTAATGGTGTTAAAGTACCATTCCTGAAGATTATGAAGGGGAACTAAGCTTATTATGTTTATATAAAATATTATACATATTTGAACACTTCTAGCTTCCCGCCACCCCTCCCGCTACGAATGCTCTTCCCTCCCCCTCCCCAGATACAGTGTCACAGATACAGTGCAGGACTCGCAGCTTTCCTTATATTTTTCCTTCATTGTGCAGTTTGTGCTACATAAAAACTTCACCAATGCGGACCAGGCTGCTCATCCCATTCATTCCCCACGCATTTGTTCCCTCTGAGCCATGATGGGAAAAGCCATGCTCAGCGGCCGCTCTCCCACCAGATGACCAGGATGAAGAAGACAGCTCTGCTGGTGTCACCCGCCTCTCTTGGTGCCAGTGTGAAACACTTTGGTCAGGGTGTAAAGTTATGGGCAGAGGCAGAGCTATGAGTACTAATGAAACTGCACAGGTGAAAAAGAACATAAAAATGACATGGTCCTGGCTTCCCATGACACACTGCACGATTCACTTCTGAAAGCAGAGCATTTTTACCTCACAAGATGACCCTGGAAAGCAAGGCTTCTTCTGCTACAACTGCCACCCACCCTAGCAACACATGTCAAGCTCACAAGGAAAGGCGAATTATTTCACCACCAGGAAGGAACTAGAAGAGTGCGCACAGCTTACACTTTGCAGCACTTTTGCTTTTATACATTCTCCTCCCAGTTGTGAGTTTGAAGGCAACAGAGGAAGTCAGCTCAGCTTCATGTGTAAACACAAAAGCTAGAGAGGAACAGCGTGTGGCCATCTATCAACCCAAGGTAGAAATGCCAGTTCAGCTTAGAGAGAGGTCATGTCACGGCAGTCACTCTAGAAGCTGGAAGCTCACTCAGTTAAAGTACCTTACATTGCTGTGAAGTTTCACACTCTACATACACATTAATCTACACCATGATTTTGCCTTACTGGCACAAGAGCCCACCTTAATTAACTGCATGGTAACACTTCTCCCTGCCACCTCCTGACATTATATGAATTTTGATGATCAGATGCAGTAGGGAGAAGAAATGTTAGATAACTGTAATGGAGAAGACAGAAGATTTTGAGAGAACAGAAGGGTGAAAAGAACAGAAGGGGACAAAAATTACTCTGCCAAAGGTTCATTTCCAGAAATGTGACATTTAAGTCACAGAAACATAAAATAAAGGTTACTTTATGGCATTGGCCAAATATCCATTAGCACAAAGGTACCTCATCCTAAGCTCAGTAAGAGGTGAGACATCCCACTTACGGGAAGAATTTAACCCCAGGCTCATCGAAATAAAATAAAGGAACAATTAAAATCTGCTCTTTCAAACAGGCTACTAAGGTATGTATAATATGTAGCAGTTCAAAGGTTACACATTGAAAGTATCCTTTGGGAGATTATTTTTCCCCAGAAATACTTTTTTCCTCCAAGTTGCTTAATTTCATTTTCACCACCTTCTTACCCAATTGATGACAAAACCAGGTTTTGGTTGCTTTTCTAGAGAAGCTGGATATTGTCAAAACCACATTATGGCAGATAGGGCCAAAGCAAGCCAACTAACTGCTCACAAAAGGTAAGAAAACAACACGTGTCTGAGGAGGAATGGAGCACTAAAAGCGACTGGGAGATCAAATCCAGTAGAAACATGTCCATGTCTAGCTGTGATGAAAAACATTCTCCTCATAGCAAACGGATTTACTCATCTTGCTAGGTCTGATCACAACTTCGGTGTGAATGTGTATGGGTATATACAATTCCTTTGTGTGGATACAGTACAGAAAAGAACACACTGCAGTATAAAAGCCTTAACATTAACCATTTACAGATGAACTCTACTCACTTCACCTCTTCTCTGGACACTAGTTGTAGAAGTTCACTGATGTTACATTGCTAGTAGCTTTCTAAATGCATTTTTCCAGGTTTTCTGCAACAAGCGCCAGCCTTATTTCTGAAGGCTAAAGGAAAAATGAAGCTGTCCCAAATTACATGTTGTGTCTCTCCGAATAACTGTGGTTGCAGAAGTTGGACAATAATCCTCTGATTATGCTTCTGAACTCTTGCTTAATTACTGGGGATTTTCTGCCAGCTACCCATCCACTTACAATCCTTAGGCACAATCAAAACATGTTTGCTCTAGGGAAAAAGAAATATTTCAGTGCAATCAAGCGCATCTGGTGTAACTAATCTGGGTTAATCACAGCAATGTGAGGGACACAGAATATGCATTATAAATATGAAAAAGGAGCAATTTTCAACATGCTTTTCAAACTGCACAATAATTTTTCTTAATTATGAATTCTAACATAAAATGATTAAATGCATTTGTTTTCGCAAGTCTTAGTATTTCTGTCACCTTTACATCTAGAAAACTGACTCAGGAATGTGAAAGAAAGCTAAATTTATAGAACTCTCACATACATTAATCAGCTGCTTAACAGAAAAACAAGCCCATCATCCACATTCCTACTGAGACTTGAGGGCAGTAAATACCTTTTCGTGACTATTTTGGTGTCCAGCCTGGGAAGACATTCCATTCTTCTGTTCCAACAGATCCTGAAAGCATCTCCTTTTTATGTGACTGTCCTGGTTTCATTTAAAATAACGCTTAGTTTAAAACTAGTCAGAGCACGATCACTGTGATTTCAAGAATTCAATGTGAATGAGTTAAGAAATATCAGCAATCTTCTGTTTGGCGTTCAGTCCAGTAGCATGAAGCATATTTGTCGCTGCAGAGACTTGGGTGGTTTTTTTATTTTTTTCCTTTTTCTTTTTTAAATTTTATTTATTTTTTAAATTTTTTATTTTTAAGACCTCGCCTGAAAACTAGACTAATAAAAACAGAATAGTAAAATACTCTGGAACAGTAAAATCTTGCTGTTCTTGACATCCATGAGCAAAACAGTAATATCCTGTGAAAATAACATAGTGCTTTAAAAAGGTGCAATATACCTGTATAGCTAAACTGGTTTGCCTAGTATAAAACTAATTATATACAAGCTTGAAAGCCTGGGAGTTCAAGATTTTAAAACTTTAAAATCCCATCAAAGAGATTGAAAAGACAGATTTATGGCAATCACTACAGCATAAGGAAGGTGCACCAGGAATCCTTCAAAATTCCAAAGGTTAAAGAAGTTAAGTGCTGGGTTCAGATCAGAAGGGTTCATTAGAGTAACCACAATGGAGCACATGCAAGGGCAGGGAGGAAGGAAAACTTCACGAGAATCTCCTTTATGGCAATAGAGGGATAGGGGGGGATATGGGGAGAGTCTTCAGTGAGTGAAGCTTTCCTTTTGTCATCATGAATTCAATTCTGCATCATAAGTTTGTATTTTTGGTTCTTCTCATTGTTATGAACTTCATATTGCTGGAGTCTTCTGGCTTTTAGTCCATTCATTTGAGTCAGCCTGTTAGCCCTCTCAGTACCTGTGAGACTGATGAGATTGGTGATACTGGGAGCTCTGCTGAGACGACGTGGAATAGCCCATTGTACTCTGGGACTGAGAAGATCCCTGAATGTTGCTTTGGTAACTCAGGCGTGAGCTGGAGTGCTGCAGGAAAAGAAAGCGGGAACATGGGAATGAAAACCAGCCTGTTAGGACTATGCAACTCAGGAAACTTTTAACCTCCCCAAAGCTCATTAAAACGTGACTCTTGGAGAAGCTGACTAAACACTGTTACTATTTAAGGTCCCATAAAACAAGTAATCAATCTGATCTGCAATCAGCCTTAACACAGCACACAAAATACACGAGGTCACTGGCAGACACCTAGAAGTACAGCATGTACACACCCATTTTTTGAAGGAAAAATACACAAGACACAAGAGAGGGCAGACTCCATTTCAAAATTCAGCTGTTGCTTAAATTTACGTCTATCATTGTAAGTGGAAAAACAAACTGCTAAGGCCACAAGCGTCCTTTTTGAGACAGGTAATATGAAACATTACGGAGAAACAGTTTATTCTGTTCCTGAGAAAAAGACAACCATGACTTAAGAGCTACTCAATTAATCTAAATGAAAAACGTCCGGGAGGATAAAATAAAATAATTTTAGGTGAGTCTTTCATTCTACTGCCTTACCTATTGGAAGCAAGGACAAATGCTTAAAGATGGGCATGTGTTTGTGCAATAACCTAACATTAATTTTCCTGAGTGCTTTTTTTTTCCCCTTCAATGTTTGGGTGGACCACAATCTCAGCAAGCCAAATTCATGGATCATTTGCTGCCTATAGTCTGATGAATTTGCCTTTTATTACCATATCCGTTCCCTTCCAGAATTAATAATGAGCTGCAATAATGCAAAGCTGCAAACTAATATAAGTTGCAAAATCACTTTGCCTGAGAAGTACTGCTCGATGGCTAGAAGACTCTCCAGTAAGGTAAACCCCACCCCAACCCACAAGAGAGTCTACCAGAAAACCCCAAAACCATTTGCAGTCAGCAAACAGTTTGCTTCTGGCCAAGTTAAGAGCAGGGTCAGGCAGCCATTCAGCAAAATTCTGTTCACTGTCTAGTTAATGGGTGTACTTGGCTGTTTCCAAGGGTCATCAGCAAGACTGTGCCCAACAGCAATCATCTAGGAAAAGTGTTAAGAACCTACATTCTGATTAAATATCAGGATTAAGAGTTACAGAAAGCCTCTGGAGAAGGTTGAGTTCTGAATGGAAATTCCATGGAGACAGTGGGCCTGTAAGAACACCACATCCTCCGCAGATCAAGAATCTACTCAGTGAAGGCAGTACCTCAGTCAGTGATCTCATCTAACTATTAGATCCCAACCAGGTAAGCTGTGAAAGCCTCCTGACAACTTTTCAGCTGGATGATGAAGAGCAGGAACCTAAAGTTCAGGGAGTTTAAAACTTCTGCCCTTTTTTTCTGTATATAGCTTCATATCTTTAATTTTATACAAATTGTAAAACATACTAAACCTCAAAAATATCACATTGCTTTTTCTGTGTTCTGTCTAATGTAGGAATATGATATTAATGTAGGAATATAACATTAATATAACTATTAATATAACTAATAGTTGTATAGAGTAACTTCACTTGTTTGAAAAGGTCCGTTTGGGAGATAACAGCTCAGCACACTGGCTTTGGAAGAGATGTCTTCCAGCAGCATGTATGCTGTTAAAAATCAGATTATACTTGGCCTGCATGGTCAGATTAACAGTGTCTGAAACCTGGAATACTGAAATTTGTCTCAAAATTCTGAAAGCTTTAGCAACTTCTAACATAAAAGAAAAAGAATTGTGATAAATTCTATGACTTTATAGGAACTAATTCTGGATGAAAAACATTAGCACAGTGAGCTGAGCAGAACACCCAAGGTCGCAAAAGGAAGGCTCAGTAAAATTCAACACGGAATTTGCACTGACAGTTGTGGAAGCAACATACACTGAAGTTGGTGAACTACAAAAAATTTCAATGGAGACTTTAAATCACAGGCTAAATGAAACTCAGACGGAATCTTCTTCATACTTCTGAATAAGATATAATGGAGTTAAATCAATGCCATAAGACAACAAGAATGTATTAACTTGCTCATGCTTATTTTTGTTCACAGAAGAGAATTTTTAACAAAGTCAGACTTGGACAAATTGCAGACATTCCTTTCTGGAACAGAAGACAGTCAACTAGAATTTAAGGGCAGATAGCCAAACGCAAGTGTAAAAATGGATAATCACACCATACAATTTAGTGAGTGACATAAAGGAAACATACAGATCATCATTCTGATGCCTGTGCTGTTAAACTTTAGAAGGAAAGCGCCATACAGGTAAAAAATAATTATCTATCTATCAAAAAAAAAGAAAAAAGAAAGATATCTAGAATGCTAACAACTTATAAGGGGGAAGTTTGCCAACAATTCAGAGAGCTGTATAAGGATTCTATAACGGGTATATCAAATGCGGCACACCAGTCCTCAAAATACAGACCAAACCAGGCCAGCCATAAATACTGTGTAGTCAGACAGCTGTAGTGATCTGTCCAGACCTCAAGCCTGTCTGGAACTCTTCAAAAAAGAAACCTATTTGTCCTTACCCTTAAACTGCCCTCAATGCCTTCATGATCATTTGTAATTAAAAGAATGAGACAGAAATGGGAGAAAAATGTCTGGCTCTGAGAAATCAATTGTCTGTGGAGGTCTGGAGGCAACTCCAGTCAAGGCAACTCCAGAGCTGTTTTTTTTTTTTAAAAAGCTACTTATTTTAAGTTTAAAGCAGCCTGACAAGACCATTCTTCACGGTGGGATTCTCTTGAAGGCTACTAGCAAACAAAGTCCCTAACATCTTCTAAATCTACCCTTAATATCTACATTTTTCTTATTCTGCTTTCGACTCGTTACTATCCCAGCAAGTATAAACTCAAGTATCGAAGATCCTGGTAAGTTCAATGCTTTCTGTATTTAGTGTAAGTCACTTTTTCACTGGAAAACACAATTCCAGTAAGCAAACACAAATATGCAAATCCAAAAATATTTCATGCTTTTACTCATGAATGCTACTGTACTGGAAAACATGAAAGCTATTCAACATCGGTCACATTGGGAACAATGCTTGTCTTTATGCCCTACTTCAGCATGAATCATACTAATGAACCAAAACATCATTCCTATGCTACCATGCTCTTTTTCTTTAACATTAGAAGTAGACTTAGCAAGATGCTAGAATAAACTACAGAACCACTCCATACATGTGATGATACCAGGTAAAATGAAGCAGGAATCAAATGCGAGAGCCTGGTTCTAACTTTGCTTCTGCTACTTACACAGAATTTAATACTGCCAAGAGAAGAGTATCCTAAACTTGATCTCATGCAGCATTTACAGGCATGACATAGTTCCACTAGCTTCAGCAAGATTACTCCCGAACATAAGGTTAGACATATGTTTAAGTGCTTTCCTGGAGTGGACTAGTCCTCAACACTTCACAGGGTACAGCAAATACGACTCATACTGGTATTTTACTGAAAATTACTAACCACAGAACATAACCTTTTTACTTTAAAGCTTTAAGCCCACATTTTTGTCTAATATATCGCAGCATGCCTGCTGAAGTTACATGGGAAATTCATTAAAATGTGATTTATTCTTGCACTGGGGAAGGGGAAAACTGACATTTTGGCCCTACAGTATCAGAAGCAGCAAAAACTCAAGAGGTACCTGATAATCTGAAGGCATGACAGGCCCGCCTGAGTTAGCGCCTGAAGGCCCTATGCGTGGTTTCTTGTTGGGAGGCACCTGGTTGAGGCTGGAGTCCTGGCTGTGCTGAAGCCCCGCACCTGCTCCCCCTCCTCCCGCGCCAGTGGCCCCGGCCGTCCCATTGGTCTGGGTGCTGTTCTGCTGCTGCGGCTGCGGCTGCGGCGGTGCTGCCTGCGGCTGCTGCTGAGGTGCTGTTTGCTGCTGATGTTGATTCTGCTGCTGTTGATTCTAGGGAAAAAGCAACACAGACCATCACTTGCTCTGAGCTAGTCTGGGAGCCTTATGGCCCTGCGAGCCCCTGTGCCAGTGGAGAAGGAGGCAGACCCACCTGCTCAGTGGGAAAATACAGCAAGTCTGCATGTCAGGAGGAACATGTCCTCAGTACACTCTCGCACACTTTGTGGGGTATCCCATTTGTGGTCATTTTGTATTTTTAACAAAGCAAGCTAGAGTAAAACTGGAAGGACAGTCTAGTGCCTCCTACAGCTACCCAAGCTCTCAGAGAGGAGCATGGAAGGAACAATTTATAAAGCAGTAATTGCCTAATGAACTGAATCAAAGCCCCCAAAATTTCACGAGTGCTCAGTGGCACATGTGGTGAACCACAGTAAATTATTCTAAGAGCTTTAACAGCCTCATTCACTCAGAATCAAAACTACTTTTCAAACTTTCACAAATGGCATGTTACAATAACCCGATGGAGGTTGCAGCTTTACTGCCAGAAAGGTAAGCAAATTGAGACCAGAGAAGTTATGTAATTTCTTCCAGGTTGTGAGGAAAATCTGTAGTAGAACCAGAAACAGGTTTCATTACGGTTTTGCCCTCCTGTGCTTTTAGGTACCTTGTTAGAGTGGTATACTAGGAATACGGTCCAGCATAGTGCACTACATACAGGGTCAGAAAATCTTACTGAAATAACAGAAAAGTGAAAATTGACCAGAGACAAATAGTTGAAGACAAAAGAGAAGGAAACAGCTGAAGGAAGAATTTGGCAAGGGAAGGGAAGCCAGACAATTAAGATGACACTGGGATCTAGCAGGAAGAAAGACAAAGAGAAAAGGGCCACGAAGGGGTGAAAAAAGTTAAGAAGGGGAAAACAAGAGCCAAAGACATTGTATTCTTCTGGCTTCAGAGGGCTGCAGATTAGAAAGAGTATTAGGGAACTGGAAGGAAGGTTAGAAAAACAGCAGGGTGCAACTCTGCCCTCCATGGTTAGACAATTACAAGGAAAGACCACCCATTTATTTGCTTTCAAACACCAGGGATGGCTCTTCCATCGGAGCACTAAAGCACATAAGAGAATTGCAGAGAAAAGCCATTTCTCTCCAAATGTGAGGTATGTCACTTGTTCATCATGGAGAAAAAATTACAATTGTCATGGCTCAAATTAAAAAGCCTTATTACCCTCCCCCCAATACACTCTAGGGAATATTTCAGGATAGTCTTTCTCCCCTAGAATATATAATTATCAAAGCTTTAGTATGGCATGCTTTTATAAAAACCTCTATTAGTTTCTCAGAAATCATGACAACCAGTTGCCACCAGCAGAAAATTCCTGATGCCCCTGATCAGCAAAAGGCATTTAGTTACCTCAGATAAATGACATAAAAGATCTGTATCTATGCCATGAATCACAATGGTCTCCCAAGATACAATCAGATGAAATTTGTAATGATGTATTCATTTAAGATTACAAAGGATCCTCAAGGACTCGCAGGTGGCTTGTGTGTACCATTTCACATTTAGCAAAACCAATAACGTATCCTCCTGGTTACAGTCCTCAGATCCCACTCAAGTCAGATTCTGTTTCCCAGGAGATTTGAACTTCAATAATTTTAACAGTTAATGAAGCTAGCTTGTAAAAAAAAATAATTTTAAGAAGCAATTTATCTTTTCATAATGGTTTGAACTTCACTTACACAAACAACTAAGGTGGTATTTGTGCTAGAATTCCAAAATTTGTGTTTTCATAGGGCTGTTCGTCTGCAAATGAGGCGGTTGCTACTGTGAGAGCTGAAAAATGCAGTCTTGTTATGCGTAAACAAATATTGCAGGAACTTTCACAGTTAAAGGCAAGAGTTCGTCCTAGGTCCTATGTTTTGCACTTTGGATATTAGCACAAAATTTACCTGACTACTCTGAGCTTGCTCTTCTGTGCAGCAACTACTGCTACTGCCTGGGTAAAGACTGGGATATACTTTGCAGGCTCTGGTGCGGTTCTAGCTGCACCTCCTTAGTGTACAAAAACAGCTTATGCCAGCAAAAACATTGTCCTCAGGTCAGTCTAGTTCATGGTGGTCCCTAAATAAATAAACTTCTGAAAGGTCTACAGTTAGCAACATAATACCATGTGTCAAGTCTCAGGCACAAATTACAAAAATGAAATTCCAGTCCTACCTCCAAAGGAACCCAGTGGAAACTTGCCTAACACAATTTGAGTTTGTTTTACAAACTCATTTTAGCTTTTCTGACTAAAGATTAACCATTTCAAAGTACAGATGCTTACATTAAAGGTTATTCAGTTCAGATGCAAGTTCCAAATAAACACAGAGAACATCGCTAGGTTTCCAAAGGACTATACGGATATTTATAGTTTTAAAAACAAACCACAAACTAACACTATTAAAAAGAAATACAAATCCTTTCACTTGCAACATCATAAAGAAACAGAACATGGCACAGATCCAACTTTCGGAATATCCTTTACCTATACATTTTCTACACTGTGGGAACACACTCAATGGGTAATGCGTGACTTGTGTTCCCTAAATGGTTTCACAGAAGTTTAATTTGCAGTGTGCACAATACGTGACTGTCCCCAACAATTTCAAAGACCATTTATATAATGGTTGTTTTGAATATAAATATGTCATTGTTTTCCCCCCCCAACACTCCCAGGAAAAAGGCAGATATTTACTTTTAAATACACTGACTTAACAAAAGGCAGAGTAATTTCAATTCATAAGATTTGTTCTTGTTTTGAAGATGAGTTGAAGCAAAGCTAGTAACTAAATTACAATCAGATCGGGGAGGGGGGTATTTTTGCTTAGGTGACTGTTTCCTCTTTTTTAAAAAAAACAAAAACTCTCTGGACACAAAAATCCAGGATGTTACCATTTGTTCTCAGTACAGAAAAATCTACAGTGTCTGTTCTGAAAACAAAATTTGCTGCCTGAAATGTACTGTGATAGTCATACTTCTAAACTCAGCTAGTTTCTCATGTTATTCAGAAAAATATGAAAACAGAAGATGCATGTAGTCAAATGGTTTCTCCAAAAGACTAACAGTCCTTCTCCTGTAGTCCTCAGATAATCACCATTTAATGCTGTTTCCTTCACATTTTAGTAGCTATACATTACAGGTGGTGTCTTACTGTACACTTCTAAGTGAAAATAGCAAGCTGCTCCGTGCACTATAGCACCATTGTAAAGCCTTCACAGCATGATGGGGCAATCACCGCAGTCACGTAGCACAGCTGAGCTACATGCACAAAGCAGGTCAGATTATATTGCGAACATGCCAAAATTTACTATGCACACAAACAAGTACTTGCTTATGTCTTTGGGGCTATGGGAAAGAGAGGATTCAGGGCAGACTGTCGTTACCAGAACAGTTCATGCTCCTTATTACTCCTTTGTCTGAGGGCCCTTAAAACATGATCAGGAAACTGTGCAGATGGATTAAATGTTCTGATGTAGTGCCAGAAGCAGGCTGCCACTATTTACTTGCGACCCTGACAGCCATCAACTTTCAAATGGCTGGATGTATGCCAGTCATACAATGGAAATGCCATTCTTTTCTTATGATCACAATGTATTTTCATCATGCAACGCAGGAGGAGGTAGCAAGTTCCTCTTGGAATGATGGCAGCTGAAAGTAGGCTGCTGCTGACCAAACAATCCATCTAGCTCATTCCCCACAGGTCAGGGCAAACTGTGCTGGTGATACTGCCTAAAACACTCCAAAGCTACCTGATAATCTGTCTGGGAAGCAGTTTTGAGAGACCCTTGCCTGGAAAACACATTCTTGGTTAACTCTTCACATTTCATTAGTTTTCATTTAGTAGCACCATGATTCATTCTCACTGTGTACTTAAAGGTTAAAAAAAAATAAAATTATTATACCTTATCCCCTTTCTCTTCAGGTTCATCTTCATTGAGGAATTCTCTTTTAGGATATGGAATCTGACAGCCAGCAAATACACTGAAACACAGTAAAGATTAAACACTTCCACAAATATATACATACGACATATATTTACTTAATGCTGTACTGAAAACAAGTGAATATAACACAGTTTAATTTATTGCATTTCATGAGTCCTGTTTCCCTAAGTGGCAGTATGAGCACCCAAGACAACAGCAGATACTAGCAACTAGGCGCTGATCATAATGTCAGATCTCTTTGCTGTTGGCACAAGGTCATCATTTAGAAATCATGGCATGGTTGAGCATGCCCGAATGTCAGAAAGACCACTTGTTGATCCAGATGGCAAAACGAACAAACACAGTGTGAGAAGTTCCATAACACCTAGTTGGAACATGCATGGCTCACTGAATAAAAGGCCTGATCCAAAAAGCATTTATGTCTTATAAGCCTGCCTTGGCTTACAGCGGGCTTAAATATATTTGCCAATCACAACTGCAAAGTTACTTTCAATTAGCTTCTCAGTTCTTTTTTAGAGAAAAAAAAGATAGCTTTTAAATTCAGTTGGCTAATGAGATTTGGAACATTCCTTACTTAATGTTTATGGCAGAGACTTTATCATAATGTTATCTTGTAATCCATGAAGAGTTATAGCTCTATATAGGATAGTATCAGATAAACACTAAATAGAAAATTACTGGTTGATCTTGACCAGTATCGGTTTCTTAGGTTTCTGTGCCAGCATTCAGAATACAGAGTGACATGATTTTTTAAAGTGTGTAAACAAATCCAGCTGCTATGCAGTGTTCAGCTTATCCAAACAGAAGAAGAAGGAAAAGAAAACCAACCCTGACAACAACTAATCTCAGTTAGACTCCTTTTGCACGCCAGTGGCTGTTCCCTCCTTCTAGTGTTGCCTGCTAGCTGAGGAAGCAGTGAAAGCAACGGTGCAAATCTCCCTCCATCCAGCTCTTACAGATCATAATGCTATCAACCATCATGCTTCTGAAAACTGGGAAGAGAAACTGGAAGAGGAAAGTCTGCCAGTAGGAACTGAATATATAATTTTAATTTCTAATGACAATAAAATATGGAGAGATATAAAATCTGCACTCTCAAGCCTTCTGAACAAGGGACCTGTGGGATTTTAGGCAGTCATTGATCTCTTTACTTTCCTCTGCTCATATTATTACCATGTGCAAGAGGGCATGAGAAAGGTTTGCAGGTCAGAGAACTGTCGTAGTCCTAGGGAGATGTGTAATGAAACCAGGCAATGCAGAACAGGGCTCTGTGAGGCTGCGCAAGGCAGAACAGAACAGGGCACAGATGGATTCTCTAAATGCTGCAATAATCCTGTCACACTAGCTTTGGTAGTACATTCACAATTACACCATTAATGAGGTACTGGGTCACTGTCCATGACCACTCAGTTCTGGCACCAGTAGCTACAGACACTTCAGTACTACTGTAATCGTTTCTACTGAGCATGCCTGAGCTACTACGTCTTGCAGATATGGGTAGAAACTTGAATTTTTCAGCTGTCATCTTGTTTCAGGGATTAGCATTTAGAAGGAAAAAGACACCCCTGAAGAGCACAGAAGAAAGAATACATACTCTGATGTAGGCAGAGGATCCTCTTGAAAGTAGGGGTCCTGCAAAGCCTGCTCTGAGGTAATTCTCTTTGTAGGGTCCATAGTAAGAAGCTTCTGAAGCTGCAAAGCAAAACATTAAAAATAGGAAAAGTTTATCAAAGTAACATTTTTCAAACTATGACTTACATGTCTTGGATTGTGGATTGTTAGATTATTTGTAGCTTGTCCAGACAAGCCTAAATTAGCATTGTTTTTTCAGTGAAGTTCCCAAGAATTAGAATGCACATCCATCAAAGCATGATGGCTGTGAAGCACTTCTCACATAAGACATACAGTTAAGTCTATCAGGCAATATTAATTGCTAAGGTTGAATCACTGTGCTAAAGTGACACTAAATTCAGTATTACAAATTCATAAGGCATCATTTCTAAATAATGGTGTTTTGTTGTGGCACATGTATGGCTTTTATACTGTTCTGTACTGCTGACACAACAGGAAAAAAGTGTCAGAAGAAAATGAACATGACCAGGATTCTCAAATATCGCTTTAGGGACAGAAACAATAAATCTTCATTTCTCACACTGGCAACATTCCAGAGTCAGAGCTCTCTGCCACTCACACAGCTCCCAGTCCCACTCTAATTGGTATTGAAATGAGAAAGAGGAGGAACAGACCCTTCCTAGTAACCTTTCTTCTTTGCTAGGAGGAAAGCAACAATAAATTTATTAGCTGGAATCAGGCTATAAAAGCCTGATGACTGCAGCAGGCTATAAAAGGATTACAGTATATTAGTAGTTTAAAACAGGAATCCGAGGCATAACATGCTATTTTAAATAGGTACTTATTTATCACATTCTGATAAACTCACAGGAGGAAATCTGAGGCTCAAATTACATCATACAGTATCCTAGTCTCACACAATACTGTCTTAAATCATACCAACAGTGAAAATAAAATTCTTCCTGCAAAGGGCATCTTAGCTCAAACTCTATCTTCCAGGCCTCCAACATAAGTTCCCTGGGTATTGAGCAAAAAAATGTGATTTTAGATGGGTGTTTCGGGCTTTCTGTCCAATAAATAAAAAATCTGATAACAATTCTATATTCTATATAGATGGTACAGTAAACAGCCTCAGTAAAAACATTCATCTCTTCATCAACTGATTCCCTGTATTTCCTTTGTCAATAGTTGTAAGTTAACCCTACCTTGTAGATTACGTCTCAAAATTCTCTGTACTTTTGCCACTTTCTTTCCACCCCTCCTTATTCCCATATTTTGTGGGCTATGGACCTCAACAGACTGAAAACACAACAAAGAGCCATTTTGGCTGTCTCCACCTATCAGTTCATTTGCAACCAACTCCTGAATTGATTCTGGCTGCTTGTACAGAAATATACCTCAAGATGTTTTGGGATTGCAGCCATCTGGAGTTCGCATGGTACACTTACTTACTCTGTTTTGTATTGTCAGATAACCCTCAGCCCTACTTTTCCTGTGTATCTTAAAAAATTCAACTTCTGATGTGCTGTTACATAGTGACCTCACATGATTCAGTAAGTATAGACAACAGTTCTGGTATTCAGTACCTTTATGCCAAATCACCATCTCTTGCTACAGGTAAAATTACTGTCAGTGTTAGTGGCTTGTGACACCACCACAGGTGATACAGGTTTCTTCTCCCCAGTTCCTCCGCAATGACTCCAGAGACAAACATTCATGTTCTGTATAAGGCCACTCCTGGTCTCCAGTACCAGCTGTCATCACTTACAGAAGAGTACAGGACATCACCTTCTGCCCCCTGGACTCCTTCCTCAGAACTGGTTGCTACAGTACTACTCAAGAGAACGCTCCAGTTTTTCAGTTCTCAGATAGACAACGCTGTATCACAACCTGCCTCCAAACATGACCTGTATTCTTCGTCATTCAAATATAAGGCTAATGTACCACAGCAGAAGATCTAAAGATCTCTTACACCCTTTAATAGTTTGCTCATCCCTTTAGTAATCCCCCTCCACCCCCAAGAACATAACCTATTTGCCCATTCCAGATGATACCACATATGGTATCACTTCAAATGAGTTTTCCTGCCCATGAGTGATGCTACCGTGAACCAACTTTCTTTGACAAAGTCAGGTTTTCTGTAGCTTCTGTTGCTCCTAGGAAAGTGAATAAAAATGTCTGGACATAATTTGCTGCTAACACAATACAGAAAGCCTGAGACTGGACTTCATCAACAGTCTCATACTTCTCAGCAGCTCTTAAGATTGCTCGCTCTCAGATTCTACTGGCCTGACATGACAGATATAAATAACTTTTCCAGGACAGCAAAAACAGATGCCTCTTCCTGGATGGAAAATATTCTGCCCTTCATGTAGATACCACCATTCAATGTCAATCAGCACAGTGACACAGTATCTTCCTCTTTGTGAAGAATCACTTGCTATATTGCGCTGGTGTACTTGATGCCCTGTTTTCTCTATGTGCCACACTTTCTGTATTCATTAGCACAAAGTCTAAAGAGTGGCAATTCAGGTACATGGACCTCCTCAGTGCAGCAGTGAGATATCAAGAAAGTTGTCCATGTTCCTGGGCATTCTTATGCAGAGCTCTGGGAGACCGACTTATTTAAAACCAGACTCCATCTCCATGGCTGATCACTAAAACCACCCTTATTCATCCCCATTCATGAACAGTGAGAAATATTTGACTACGAGAACCTACCTTGCTAAGTGAACTAAGTCTTCTTCATGATCTTCAGAAAGAGCCCTTATCCTTTTGGAATCAGTTCTCATTCTCACAATCATACCGGGGAATTCAGATAGACACCTATCTATTTGTTCAGTCACCCTATAACTTTGTCTCACCACTTCTCCGTCATGAAAAGTTCCTTTATTTATATATATATAAACATATAATATGCCACAGGGTGGCAAAATATGGTTGGTTTTGTGTACTTTAGACATCTGGTTAATATTTCTCCTGAAAAAGTAGCCTACCCACTGAAAATGACTCTTAATTTAGTGTTCATAGCCTTAATGAATTAGACACGTAAGCTGATAGCAACCCATTTGCTTCTTTGACTTTCCACCAGGCTTTCTGGTGGCTTCCACCTTTAGTAGGAAAATGGGGAAATTCAGGTGCTAACAATGTCTCTTACAGTGATAATCTTTTCAGTTAGACTTTTCCTCCAGATGATTCCAATGTGTGCCCAGTAAGTTGAGTTTAACAGATTTTAATTATCTTTTCTTGAAGTCTCATGCTTCTTATGTGAATGCTTCCCTTCCACCCACTTGGACAAACCTATTCTGTTTCCACAGCTATTTGTGTCATCATCTGGCAGCTACTAACAAGTCTTTGCCAGGACTCAGAGAGAAGACTACTATGCTGAATCCGTAACTGAGAACGGACCACTAGGACTCAAGCTGCACTAACAGCCTCATTAGAAAGACTCCACTTTTACAGCACTAGCAAAGTCACTTTGAACTTCATTCCTAAATTTAGACAGCACTAAACTCATCACAGAGGCATCTAGAAATGATGCTGTATTAGAGCAACCATATATTCACCTACGGTGAATGACTCAACTAGATAACCAGCAAATAAATGTTTATGGATGTTTTTTGGAATCACCCACAGAACAGAGGTGGACTATTATCAGAGGGAAGAAAAAGAAAAAAGGCAAACCAAAAAAAAAAAGAAAAAAAATTACTAGAGGAAATAATTAAATTTCTCCTTTACTCTTTCCTTCCTTCACAAAACTCTCTAGCTCTCTGAAACAACATGGAATCAAGGGATATAATACTACCTTATTTGCACAGCAGACATAAGGGCAAGGCTGGGTATATGAGTGCCTTGCAGATCATAATTAGGTAAGACCTTCAGATCTTCAATACCAGCACTTTAAATACACCCTCAAGCATGTGTGTGTATGTGAAGAAAACACCTCTCAAAAATTGCCAGTTAGTGATAAATAGCTTTAACATCAGTGTTCATTAGAATGAGATTGAACAACAGACACAGATAATACCATGAGAAGTGCATTTCATTCTTATAACCACAGTGATTTTAAAGTTGTACCTACCAGAAGAAAAACTTTGCTGTCAGGCTTGACTTTATGTTTCTCCATGTATTTTATGAGGCTGCTATTGGCATATCTGAAAAATACAGTTAAACAAAGACATTCATGAAATAATACAGCATTAAGAATATGGAACTGTACCAAATGATCACAAGAATATTTACTAGTCCTTAATAAACGAACTGTAAGAAGAACTGCTATCAGAAAACATGTCAGATATTTATCAAGCAGTTGCACACAAAGTGTGCTTTTCACAACAGGAATAACAACTGCATACAGATTATTTCCATGGAACATGCAACTTCTATAGGGTATGGATAAGCTCTTGACATGGGCATATGACAGAGAAACTCAACTTGAAGTTTATACTCTAGTTTTCTAAAGCATTTCTGCCACAAAGTGTACAGCAGTTCGTAACAGTACATCTAAGCTACTGTTTCCAACTGCAATCTGGCAAAGCAGTTGTTCACCATTCTGTCTCCCTCACCCCAACCTGCAGCAAACCACACCGTCTTCTTTATAGTTCCAAGCTCAAAAATGCCTCAGATATGTCTGACCTGTGTTTCGTCTTTAATCTATAAATCCAGAAATCATCTACAGTCATTTTTAAGAAAGAAGCTTTGTGCACAGATAAGCTTCATATCTTGTCTAAAGCCAGTGTAATGAATCCATGGCAGAGCTGGAAACAATCTAGAACTCCTGAATCCATGTCCTCTGCTTTACAACAGATGCTGTTCCTTACACCCTCTGATCTATCACCACCACTAGAATAATTTAGCCAAAGCACCAGGAAACTCTTAAAAGTGTAAAAGTCTCAGATCCCAGATAGGCTTTGCATCACAAACTATTGAACACATTACTCTCTTTAGAAATTTCTGTCCGCTGCTTTATTGTCTTCACAGTAAAAAAAGCTGGTCAAAAGGACCAGGGAAGTGTTTCCCTATCCTTTCTCACACAAAATGAATGAAGTTCTCCTTAACAGCCAATAGAGGTGGTTTAAGCAAGCTCATTTGTCTATGCCTGCCATAGATTAAATGGCACTTACGACAACCCCCTTCTAGGGAAATGAGGAGGCCACTCTGCTGATGCCTTTAACAAGCAGCTGAAGGAGAGAACACCATTCAAGCAAAATGGCTAATTCAAATAGGACAGCTGTCACAGCATTAGAACCCAAAAACTCCAAAACTCCCCCTTCCCTCCAATAAACTCAGGGGATAGGAGCCAATTTCTGTCCATCTTCTGCTACATTCACTGAACTGTTGTTGCATGATCATCACTTACGTTGTTCTCCTAAAATCCTTCTGAAGAGTTGGATATTCTGGCATCTTCCTTATGTCTTCCCAATCTTTATCTTTGGTGGGGGGAAAAGAAGAAGCATTTACAATTCTGAAAGTGTAGGTTAAGTAATACACACAAAGGAGTATCTACAGCAGTTGTTTGACTCTGTTGGCCAGGTATACTGTTCTGTAACTGTCAGGATTTCCAAATCCATCAAACTGACAGCTTCTTCGTACCTACACAACTAGTCATCTCCTTTAGTAAAAAAATCAACTCTGTAGCATTACGTCTGACACTTTAATGAAAACAAATTACCTGCAGGGAATCCCATTACACTGAAAATGCGATCTAGCTGATCATGATGAAAAGGATTACTTGTTTTGATGTCCTCCTGACGACAGTGAAATATAGGTTCTGAAGTCAACAGTTCAGCAAATATGCAGCCAATTGCCCAAATATCTATGAAAAAAGAAAGGAGAATAATTCATGCAAATTTACTGTACTTCATCACTGTTTTTTGTTTCATTTCTCAACGACCTCTATAACCACAGAAAGATAAAATGCCTGACAGTTTAATTATATACTGTATTTTGAAAATAATGCATTAATGTAATACATAAAAAGGGTAAAATGGGAGATACAGGTTTTTTCAGTCAAAATTAGAGTCTCCAAATTCTGTTTCAAGTTGTATACTGCCAGTGCAGTACTTAATCTATTTACAGTTATGGCAGAAACCTACACAGCTTAAAGGGCATTCAACTGACCATCAAAACCAAACTATAGGTCCCCCATAAAGATATATTGAAATAAGAGTTCTATCACATATTTCAGAACATTTCCAAACAGATTATTGATAACCAAATAAATATTAAAAAGGAAAAGACTAATGACTCATATATTCAGCCAAATGCAAGCTAGTTAAAATGGAGAAACAAGACCTTAATTTTAATCAAGAATAGAAGCGTGATTGCCAAACTTTAAAAAAATTTAAAACAAAATTCTACTTGACAACTGACTCCCACTGGAATTGTCTCATCCAGATGTCATGTACATATAGAAAATAACAGCGTATTGATATACCGATGTTTTAATGAAAGAAAATAACAACCTCTATTTCACTAATTTCTTATTAATATACTTTTCAAAATTAAATCTACTGCGGGCAAGAACATTAGTGTCATTTGCGGGAGAAGAAATTTCTAGATTACATGTATTCATTCTAGTTACTACTATCAACACCCATCTTAGTGTTCTGTATGACCTGAATGCTTTATTATGCATCTTAAAATGAAAGTGTGAACTTCTCAGTGAGGAGGTTAATAGCAGAAAAGAAATGGATTTGCTGCATTGACAAATACGTGTCTGGGATAACTCTGGAAAAAGATGCTGAGATCAGATGAGTAATGAGCATAGATTGCTGAACACAAAAGCATGGAATTTGGTTTACTGGAGAACATCAAGAGAAATCTCGTTTGTTGCAACTAATCTGAGACTCAAAACCCTACCTGCTGTCAGTGATGGTGGCCTATGCCACCCAAGAGACACATGGTATCCTGAAGAAAGAAAAAACCACTGCTCTCTATGTAGGGAACAAAAAAAAAAAAAAGGAGCCATCATACTCTCTTTGCTAAAACAGGTCAGTTCCATTTCCATCATATTACAGGTGTGGAGCTTGCTGTGTCCCAGTTTATAAGCCTTTCTCCCTACCTCCTGGGAAAAAGGAGTCTGATAACATTTCGTTCAGACTTTACAGTTTCAACACGGTATAACTTGTTCCATGCATTACATCACTTTTCCAGGGTTTTATCTTCCTTTGATTTTCTTATTAGCCTTATCTGCATGAAAACAAGATATTTACCTCTTAAGATTTTATCTGCTCAAGCAGCTAATGCAGCATATTAATCACAATTCCTACCTGGGTAGTTGGAATAAATTATCTACTCCAGAATGGAGATTACTTATTATTTGAAGAACAGAATCGTCATTTAACAGTATCTATTCAGTCATTTTCATAATAGATAGCAAATCCTTTGGGAGCTGGTTTATCTAGAGGCCAAAGGAGTTGCAGCCTTCTTGGTTTTTCATTGCTTTCAAGAGTGCTCACTGTCCACCACATAGTGAGAGAGGCTGGGCCACTGCTCATTATTCTATTACTGCTCTATCCAGACTGACCTTTTCCTTTAAACAACTACAAAAATAAAACCTAGTATTCTTGTTGACAGCAAAGTGGAACTGAGAAATCTCCCTGATGTGACATGTCAAACCTTAAAACCTATTCCTTGTTCACCAGAGAGCAGAACCACCATGGCAACATATTCCCCCTTCCTGGCTCTGTGATTAATACAGTGAGCACATTTTAAATCCTTTGAGAATTCAGAAAGACAGACAATGTACCAACTGGATGTTAGATCTGAATAAACACTGGTAATGCCCAAGCTGGGGGTGTATTTTCTTTAACTCTGAGCAGTCATTATATTCACTAGTGCTGGGTTTCTTGCCAGATACTTTTTAGCTTCAAAGAACTAAAGTAACCCAGAATACTTAATGTAAAAAACATGACACTTTAACATCTGTATGTGAAACTGAACAGCTGGAAAAGGCCTTATAGCCATGTAGTTCAAGCAGGTCAGGGTCTTCCCTTTGTGAATCTAACTTTTAGGTAACCTGATCTTGAACACATCCTTGGCACATACTGAAACCATTCTCACAGTTAATTATTTTCTGTCATGTTTGGCTAGTCCTTTTTTTTTTTCTTTTTTTTTTTCTCTTAAACAACATTCATCATTTACAGTGATTATTTACCACATGTGGCATTTTTCTAGCAGGAACACCTCATTAAAATCTGGCAAGTTTAAAAGCTTCAATACAAGCAGTCCTAATAGGTATTTGTCTACTACATTGTTCATATTAGTTA
This sequence comes from Nestor notabilis, assembly GCF_000696875.1. Taxonomy (NCBI): domain Eukaryota; kingdom Metazoa; phylum Chordata; class Aves; order Psittaciformes; family Psittacidae; genus Nestor; species Nestor notabilis. The sequence goes on from NW_009930941.1 coordinate 24,332, forward strand.
ACCAAATTCAAGCTTCAGCTCTAAGTATGGAAAAAAGTGTCAATAATTAGCAATTTCCCTATCCAGGGCCATTTCATGTGTTTTTAGTTTATGGTGTCCATTCCTCCCCGTCTGTCACCCCCCCTAAAAAAAACCCAAACAAAACCAAACCCAACATTATTACATCTATTCCAAATAAAACACACTACCCCTCAGAAATGGCATCTACATGGACAAGCCTTAAAATACATAAGCAGTATTTCACGAGTACAGTGCATTATTAGTCTAGTGCATGTCATCTGTCTCTAGCACAACAGGAACTTCCTATAATGCTATATAACAGTTTCTTTTTTAAAGCAACCATCAAAAATAAGGAGCAAAAATTATCCAACAATTGGTTCTCTGCTCCCCCCTCTACTAATGATCAACTCATTGTTCCTGAGGCAAAGCTAACATACAGACAGTATCCACTTTAACTTCTTGCATCCCAGACCCACTGAAAACTGGGACACAAACGTCCTACAAATTTGCACTGGATACCAAATCTTTTTCCATCTGATGTCCTGTAAGGATCCTAGTATATTTACTAGAGTAACATAACCCTTCCTTCAAGGATGGTCTTGTTTCCTACAGTCTCTTCTACTGTCATCAGGTTTCAAGAATGATCTGTGGTAAAAGGTTTTTACTTCCCCAAGTTTACACTGAACCTGAGTGTACACCAATCCTGCTCCCTGGGTCTTCAAAGAGAGGCTAGAGTGAAGGCCTTTGTGGCATACTCTTTTCCCTAGACTCCTCACCTAACAGCTTGCTCAGGTCCCACTCAAACCTATTCATCAGTGAAATATCTTCCCAGTGTAACTACATTTCTTAAGTACTACATAATTTTATAAAAAGATAAAATAGCCTTTAAAAGATGGTCACTCGTGGCTAGTAAACGGACTTTACATATATATGCCTGAGTGCACAGATTATTAGAATATTTGTATGTCCCTGTCCCAGTTTTCAAACCTGTGATTAATAGCTTTATAGGTCAGCTACTGAAGCCGAGAAAAATCCTGCATGTCCTGCTCTATTTCAGTGCTGTAGCCAAGAAGCATATACAAAAGGATGCTGACATGGCTGTTTTAATGCTAGGGCTGATTAAGCAGACAAACGCTCACGTATCCTTTCGTTTCTATGGCACAATAATCTCATTTTTGTATTTGTTCCAAGATTTTTAAAACATTAAGAATATTATGACCATTTAAGACAACAGGGTAATTTATTAAGCAATAGCCTTGATTCTTAAAATGAAATATCTTTTCCCATGCATTTTAACTAAAATGTTTCACTGAACACAGGACAGAGTCCAAGATGAAATACTTCATGATTCTTAACTACCTCTAAGAAAAGAAATACATACATAAGCTTAGTCTCATATAATTCTTTAATAAAATTCTGTTAAAGAAAGTTAAGTCAAGAATTGGAAAACATCTGTTTAGCTGCAACCGACCTGAGAAATTCATCATTAATGATGTTTGGCTTAGTAGCATCAGTAATTCAACCAACATGCTTTTTTTGTTTCTTTCAAACACAAAGTCTAGACTCTAGGACACGTCCAAATGCTGATAAAAGAAGTGAAGGAGCTGAGGGACCTCTGTATAAAAAATCTTGAATCTTACACTAGGCACAGCAGCAGATTCTAAACTTATCTAGAATATTTACACAGAGTGACCTAGAAGCACAGAGATACTATAGAAAAAGAGTTTATTTACTTTAAGACTGGTTTTAAATACCTAAGAATTAGCTTTAAGAGAATAATATATTTTAAAGGGGAACTTCTCATTTGTTTGGTCCAATAAGGTGAACAGGACATACTCACTATATTCCTGTTTCTATCACATACAGACACAAGGGAAAGATCTTCCCATTTGCACATCAAGGTCTCAATTTTTATATGCTTCATTTAAACTTTACTCAGCAAAACAGTAACTAGCCTTTTAAATTTGACATTTTCTAAGGAGAACTGAGAATGGGGTCAAACATTTACAGGTGACAGCTTTTTCAAAGGGAAGCAAAAAGTGGCATCAGTGGGCTAAGGGTCAGAAATTCGCTATGACTCATTGGCAAGTTAGGCAATGTTTACTGATCTTTAACAAACAGCATCTCAACAGAACTTGACTGAAGAACAGAAGTTTATACTGTAAAGCCACAAAGATGACTGTTCAGCAGAAAGAAATAATACCTCCCGGTAATCAGAAGGATGCTCACAGTCAGCCAAACATGTATCTAAGAGAAGTATTTTATTTCAAGAGTGCCATCATGCAGAGTTACAATAATTCAAAACTTTTAAAGGCAAAACCATATTCATTCAAATTAGTAATGAAAACTATTATCCTAACCTTTTTCACTTGTATGCCTTCATCCTAGCCTTTTAAACTAAGCTGCCCTCTTCTCATTTTTGTAATACAAATTTAATTGATTTCAATTAATACAATCTTAAATATTTTTAAGCACTTTGACTGAAATTCTGAGTTCAAGAAAATAACCTGTAATTTTCTACAGGGCTTTAGTGGGCAAAGACTTCTTCATTCTCTTTAAGCAGAGTTATTTTAGGTTGTCAAAATATTTATTTTCCAACTTAAATTCCTATTCTTCCGTATATCACCATTAAACAAAGATCCTGTATCATATGGTTTCAGTTGTCTGCTGCACATTAGACACATTATTTAGCTTGCGGCATTACACTTAAATTACTGTGGCATACTTGACAATACAGGTACACTAGATTTAATACAGGGAGTGACAACAGGACCAGAGGCCCTAAGCAGTTCTCTCATGCAGCAAAAATGATTGCCAAAAAAAAACCCTGCTAAGGAACTTTAGTCTTTAATTTACAGAACTTCAGAGTCAAAATTTTGGAAATTCCAGGTTTATGGTTCTATACAATATATATACATGCAACTTAGCTCTATACAAGCAACCTTGTATTTAACTTGTGCAGCCTATGTACTTAAGGTGGGGAAAATGCAATCTTAACAACTGTACCATAGAGCACAAGAATTCAACTTTTACCAACATCAGAAGCTCAAAAATTAAACTTTTACCAACATTATACTGAAAGGATTTGTAAGGATTTTCAGTGCCTGTCTTCCCAAATACTCCTCCCCCACCCTGCTCCCAAATCCTACATACCACATTTTCATCAGCGATTCTTTAACTCTCCACTTGTGTCACCAAAAGTACTACTGCATTAACTACATTAGCTAGCAGTACAGCAGGCTAACATCCTTGAGAGACAGCATAGCGTGATGGTTGCATGAATGCAGAATAGAGTGATGGTTCCATCCTCTTTCTTCTTTCAGTTCTTCTTCCAAAAACTGGGGTGGGCTCCAGCCTCAGGTGATGTCACTGGGATGAGTGCTGCATTCTGGCAAGGAAAGTGTGTCACAGCCTCATCTTCTCCCTAATCCTAAGACATCAGATGCATCACAGACAATGAAGGGCTACTATTTTTATGCCACCTCCTATATCTTCAAGAGGCAAGTGGAGAACGTACTGCTACTTTTGTTCCAGCAACAGCAGTGTTTATACCTCAGAGGGTCCAAGAGGTACTCTGGCAGGATGCCAAAGCTTTTCAGCGACATGAAAGTAAATAAAGAAATGTTCTTTCAGTGACAACTCATCAAAAGCACAGGAATGTAATGGGCGACAGAAAAGGCAGCTTCGTAGCCTTAGGGCTACTTTCCCCTATCAAGTATCAACTGCAACAAGTAAAGGAAGTATGAAACCTTCTCATTGCAAAGGTCACAAGTTTCTTCTATCCTGCAAAGCAACAGGTGGATCTAATACAGAAATTGTTACCATTTCCTCCTGTAATGATGAAAGAATGAAGAACAGTCATGTGCTGCTGTGTGGTAAAATAGTATTTACAAAGCTTTTCAGGGAAAATCCACAGCTTTGCATTTGCAATTTATCATATGAAAAAATGATTGGGGAAAAAAAAAAAAATTGATTGATTGTAACATCTAATCATAGGACTGGAAAGCCAGGAGCTCCCAGTTCCCAACCATGGTGCTTTAGCATTCATTTCCCCCCTCCTCCACCATTTCTTTTCCCCATCTTGTTCCATCACTGCAGATAAGTATTCAATATCATATAATCTATTTTGTACAAATAGCATAGTATATTAGCAAATTGTTGCCATCTTCTGTGCTCTTCTGAACTATAACAAATGAGAAGAGAGCAGTACATTTTTTTTGAATGAGAAATACTTTTTTTCCTAATCAAATGCAGACTATTTTAACAAACCAGATTTTCTGTACACAGTGGAGTTCTTTGGAGGTTAACTCCATACTAAATGAAGAGGGACAGTGAGTTTATAATCTGTTGTATGCTCTCACTTGGCTTGTGTCATTAACTATTACAACTTTTCACTAGGTCCAACATGTCAACACCTTCAGAGCTAACAAGGTGAGCAAAAGGCCTGCTATCTGGTAGATTGAGTTATAACAAGGAACATGTGTGAAGAGCACTTTCCTGGCCTGTTCCAATTCACAAGCCATGACAGTCTTTTCTCGGAGTTATTAAAACTTTTGATACCTACCTTATTTCAGTCAACAGAGAGAAATGCACATGAAGGTATCTTGCCTCTTAGCCCAGTCAGAGAAGCTTATTTGTCTTTCTATAGAGTGCTGTACAGTATGTTAATTTCTGTTACTAAGGGGTTCAGCCTTACAGCTATTTCTAATAAAGCACTGGCAATAACTCCAACATAATTATAAGTGACTCCATTGGATAAGCAAATAATAAACTGTTATGAAATGTAAATCTGCTATCAGTCACAGCTATTGCCAAGATATCTACTTGTGAAGCAACCCCACCTGTCCTGAGAACAAGTCATTCTACTCAGTCAGTGCTGCAGTGCTGAGTTTCAGTTGATATTGCTGAAATAATTGTGCCTGGAGATCAAACTGATGGATTAACTAAAAAAATTCCTCTGCACCAGAAGTATGCATCTTGTTATGATAGTAGATACTTGGTTTTCAGCCAAAGTCAACTTTTGTGAGTGAACTTTTCAGATACTGTAGTAAACAGAGCACATTAAAAGTCTTCATTACTGCACTAGTTAGCGAGGATAAAATGTTTATGGAAGCAGGTTTTACAACAGACAATCTTCTGGATCTTTAAATGGCAACTTCTTGTTTCATTTAAGAAAATCAAATCATCCTTTAGTCCACTGCTTCTTAAAAGAAGCCTTAAAAAATATAAAACTGAATCAAACATCTCTGAGATGCAAGTTCAACTCCACACCAAACCATTCATCTAATTCATGCTCATATATAAAAGAAACAATGTATTTCCAGTATAACATAAAGAATCACAATATATCCCAAATGACATGTACGGAATGGAACTGACTATGATGAGGAAGTGGGCAAAATGCATCTCCTAACCTTCTCTAAATGCTGAGTCTCGCTTTCTATGTCATCATTCATGTTCCATTTTCACACTAGGATCCAGTATTTGCTCTGGGTTATGACAGACACTGCAAGAGCAACTCGTGCCTTACTTCACAGAATCTTTGTTTTTCAACTGAGCTCACAGCCTAGGTTGCTTGTGGAGGTTAGAGAATCAATCCTGCTGCTGTCTGTCTGGTAAAGGCAAAGTCAGTGAGATACTAGGGAATGAAAAGCTTGCTCATACAAGAGGCCCTGTGGTTATTAGGAGTTGGGAAGAACATGAAGTTGATACTCTGAGCGGAAAATTATTAGAAGTAATAAGACAGGGAACAGACTATTACTGGCAGGGAGGGGGTTTTGGCCCACAATTTTTGAAGTACATGGGACTAAGCACAGGCAGATTTTTGAAGGCATCTCTTGCTCAAAAGCGGTTTTGAATCACAAAGCTACTACTACAGAGGATATTCTGTCTTCCGAGTACTTTATGTTATTTTATTTTTCCTGCTCTAAAATAATCCTATTACTGTTAAGTCATAGTCATCATCATGCAACAGCAAATCTGCCAAAATACTGAATGAAAAGGCAAAAGCACCTGATTCTTCTCTTCATATGTTTTGCAAGGGTAGAGAATCATGAACATGTGAAAAAGTATTGAGTGATCATGGGCAGAAGTTTACAGGTTAATTTACAGAGTAACCTAAGTCAGGACAATTAGGAGATTCTAGTTGTGATTGAAGATTCAATGGTTTTGTTTTCCTTTTCTTTTTTTTAATGTCCAGAATGTGTATATTTCTCAAGCTAACTGCAGATGCTAAGTGACAACCCAGGTTCTCAGGCAAATTAATCCATTCACTGAGTTAACAAAATTAATTCATAACATACTTGTACTGGAGTTCCCTATTACTATTATCAGATTCTAGCTTCAGGACAATACTATTAAGTAGCATCCCCACTTTATAGATAATGATACAACAGATGGGATGGATTAAAATACATGCTGTATGCTACATAAAACAATTGGGACTGAATCAGTATTTAAATCCAAGTGTCCTGAGACCCAGTGTACTATAGTAAGAGACGAAAATTTACCCTGTCCCACATTAGAGTACCTCCATTGGTTTTACAACAGCAGAGAAAGGTCTGACCCACTGCACTGTTAACAATTCTCCTGATTATTAAGCTGGTACACACTCAAACACACCTCTCAGGCTCTTCAGAGTTGGCAAGAGATGCCAGCTGTACTACCTGATCAACATTATTTTAGAAGGAAGAGCAATTAAAAGAACAGTTAGAAGAAGGAACAAGTTAGAAGGCGGCAGGAACTAGTATACTAGATCTCAAAACAGTTAATGTATTCAAATGTGTAACAATGATAAGACAAGGGGAAATGGATTTAAACTTAAACAGGGGAAGTTCAGGTTAGATGTAAGGAAGAAGTTCTCTGCTGTGGGGCTGGTAAGGCACTGGAACAGGTTGCCCAAAGAAGTGGTAAATGCTTCATCCCTGCGGTGTTCAAGGCCGGGTTAGACAGAGCCTTGTGCAACATAGTCTAGTGTGAGGGGTCCCTGCCCATAGCAGGCGGGTTGGAACTAGATGATCTTAAGGTCCTTTTCAACCCCAACCATCCTGTGATTCTGTGAATCCTTGGATGACATTCCTTGAGTTGTCAGCATCCCAAGAAGTATTCCCAAAATACTTCTTAAAGTAGCTTCAAAATGTAAGTGACCTAACAATCATTTCTGAAACTTCATATTTCTTAGGAAATTGCAATGATAAGATTGTGGAGTGTAGTAAATGCCGCTGGGTTTGGGGTTTTTATTTTTTAATTTTTTTCTTCTCCTTTTGAAGAAGAAACTTATATAGATTTTAGAGATCACCGTCAAGCAAGAGGAAAAACCAGCACCTACAGTAACTAGATAAGACAGCAACAATTAATCTTTGGTAGTAAAATGTTTTGCCTCTCAGAAAAAGCATGAAAACAACTGTGATAATCAACATGAAGAAAGTTTACCACATGCCAAAACAAGTTTACCACGAAATATCATCTGAATCCAATTACTTCCCATGTCATATAACATTGCCCAGGGCATGAACAAGGCTCCCCTCCTAGTGCAGCCCAAGTTTTTCTTTTCAGAGCACATAATATTTTTCAAACTTCTTTACTTTTCTAGTTTTTCCCCAACCCCTTCCCCAAAATCACAACTTCTCACAAATAGGAACATGGATCCCTATGCAGCAAACAGAAGCTGACTGGCTATAGATTTGCTCTTCTTATGTCTCTCAGATGTTTAAAACCAGTGCCCACATTCCCGTGGCTCCAGAGCCCACAGGTAGGAACCTCCCCTGTACCTCTTTCCTGAAGACTTTTCAGTCTTCTGGTTGGCTCTTTTTATAATTACTGGTTTACCAGATTTTCCAGATAGGTCTTAGTTTTTTCCTCCTTCCTCCCAGCCCTCCCAGAACAAGAGACCAGAAGAGCTTTAGGCATTGATCCAAGATTTCCAGAGGCCCTACAGCCCATCCAGCATGCCAACAATCTGTGTGCATACAGTAAGGACATTTGATGCACTCAGAAAGTGTGGGACTTGCTGCACAGGCAATATGGAACACATATGCACATATTTCCATCCTAAATCCTACATAATACACCCCAAGAAATTTCCCCCTATTTTTTCCCTGCATGAAGTCAAATGGAGTTGTTGAAACTCTGATGGATCCCAGCATTCATTATAAATTCATTCCTTCTGATACACCTAATATTTTCCTGTGACATTTGCTTTCAAAGGCATTTTGGTATCTGCTTATACCTTTCACATGTTTCCAGCTTCCATAACCATATGTTAGTCTGGAAATAAAATGAGGTGACAGTGCACTGCCCAAGCTTTGAATTATAGTTTCTCTTTTCCTAAATCTTGTTCAGGCTGGCAAATGCTGTTGCCACATTGCCATTTCTGACATTCCTG